>NC_062524.1:29870941-29875941 GCF_022655615.1 Tachysurus fulvidraco
ACCTGATCCACAACAACACACACTACATCACGTCACTGCTCATTTCCTCTGAGCGCATCGTCAGAATCGTCTCCTGCTTAAAAATTTAGGAATTGGAGATGTGTGTGGTGACGTCACCGCTCGGTACTGACACCTGAGTGGCCTGAGTGTAGTAACCCCCACCCTGCACCACCGACCCCCACCCTGCACCACCGACCCCCACCCTGCACCACCGACCCCCACCCTGCACCACCGACCCCCACCCTGCACCACCGACCCCACTCGCCCTTTTAGATAAGAAAGACGAGCAGCTCACCTGTACTGTAATAATCGGTCCTCCATTTTGATAAAGGTGGCGCTTAACAATCGGTAACAACTTCGCCATCCATTTATCCACCGCCAGTAAATAATCTGAATAAATAAATACATAAAAAAGATATTAAATCAGATCACATCAACCTCGTGAGGAAACACACTGAAGTGTCTGATTAGTAACCATCAGTAACTCAGTCGTGTTGTTACCGGGATCTGATGACCGAAGGACGATGTCTTTCTTCTTCAGTAACCACGCAGGCAGGCCGCCCTTTAAACACAACACAACACACCACAACAACACAACACAACACAACAACACACAACACAACAACACAACATTAAATCTAACCATAGACTTTCAGCACTGATACAGACTTTATTTGTTTATAATAAATAACCAGTTCTATTCATACACCACAGACCAGGGTGCCAATACTTTAATCCGAAGCAATAAACCAATCAGTGTAATAGATTTTATACAACATACACATCATGACTATGTAAATATGTGTATTTTTAACTGTAAACTATTAATAATACAAATTTGATAAATAAATAAATAAATAAATATAAAATGTCACTAAATTATATTTATCATCATATTTCTACACATTTTAGGAGAATGTATTACATCTGCATATAATTTTTTATATAATCTATTAATATACTTTATTATTAGTTTAACAGCTATTATAATAACTTCTACATTATATATATATTTTCTTTCTTATATTAGGATATTATTCATTCATTCATTCATCTTCTACCGCTTATCCGAACTTCTCGGGTCACGGGGAGCCTGTGACCGGGGGAGGAAACCGGAGTACCCGGAGGAAACCCCCGGGGCTACGGGGAGAACAAGCAAACTCCACACACACAAGGCAGAGGTGGGAATCGAACCCCCAACCCCGGAGGTGTGTGGCTAATGTGCTAACCACTAAGCCATCGTGCCCCCCAGATTATTATTTTCTCAAACATATTTATTATTATTATTATTATTATTATTATTATTATTATTATTATTATATTATAAATATTATTTAAGAAAGCTCCTAAATCTGTATTGAAATTTAATTTGACTTTAAACGCCTATGATTTGTTTGATTAGATGCTTAAGTGGTGATAATGAAATGAGATCTGATATCCTGATGGTGCTGACCATGTCCCACTCGCCACAGATGTAAGGTCCAGGTCTCAGGATCACCAGCAGCCCGATGTCCTTACACAGCTGCAGGAAAGACTCCAGATCTCGATCTTCACTGAAGTTGTACACACCCGGCAGGTGCTCGTGGAAGTTCCAGGGTACGTATCTGCTCACAGGAGAACTTCATCACACACAGTTTAGAGGTTTAGACGCTGAAATAAAGATGGACAGAGAAGCGGAGCAGCACAAAGCAGCAGAAACCAGTTCAATCTCAAGACTTTACAATAGAATGAAAGGTTTCCTGTGAAAGATTAAATGGTTCCACTGAACTTTGTATTAAACTCAATTTAGCTTAAAAATTAAAAGTGTGAAGTTTGTACGTCTGGACGGCGTTGAGTCCAGACATGAACATCTTCACCAGTCGGTCTTTCCAGTAGATCCTGGGGATCCTGCTGTAGTGAATACTGCCCGAGATGTAGCGGAAATATTCTCCATCCTTCAGGAAGCTGTTGTTTCTGTAATCCAGCGTGAAGCTCGGAGCAGCTGAAGTGAGCTGAGAGACAGAATGGAGACAGAGTTAACTACAGAAACAGCTATTTATTACACTGGTTGGTTTAGTGACGTGTGTGAGTTTCTCACGCAGTGTTTACATGTTAATAATAATGTAAAGTCCATCATTAACACCAGAAATTAACACGTGACTGATTCTCAGAACTTTGTGTTAAGTTCCTGACTTTGAAGTTTGTGTGCAAGGATTTTTATTTTATTTATAAAATATAGGATCAATTTTGGAGGTTTTTCCCCAGGCAGAGATAATAATAATAATAATAATAATAATAATAATAATAATAATAATAATAATAATTACATGTCTTGAGTTTCATATTCATCATTAACTTTATTAAATGACACAATTTATATTTAATTTAGGCTCAAGTTTAGTTTAGTTTATTTATTTATAAAGCACATTTAAAAACAACTGTTGTTGCAGCCAAAGTGCTGTACATCGAGTAAAAACAAACAAGAACAGTGCAAAAATAAAAACACAATCCAAAAACCCGTCAAACAGAGTTAAAACATACAGAGTAAAAGTGGGTTTTTAGAGCAGATTTAAACAATGAGTCAGTGGTAGCAGATCTTAAATGAAGATGGAGATTGTTCCACTTGGAGCTGCGGTAGCAAAAGCCCGATCGCCCTTAGTTTTAAAATGTGCACGAGGTACCCAGAGAAGGAATTGATTAGAGGACCGAAGAGATCTAGGGGTAGGGTACGGAGTGAGGAGGTCACTAATATACTGGGGAGCACAACCATGTAAAGCTTTAAAAACATAAAGTAAAATCTTAAAATCAATACGGAACTTAACCGGGAGCCAGTGTAATGAGGCAAGTACTGGGGTAATGTGCTCACGTTTTCTGGTGCCAGTCAGTAATCTCACTGCCGCATTTTGTACCAGTTGTAGACGGTCGAGAGATGATTTAGGCAAGCCAAAGTAAAGAGAATTACAGTAATCCAATCTCGAGGTTATAAAAGCATGAATTACAGTTTGTAGGTCCTTCATAGAAAGCATCTTCTTGATTTTAGCAATTGATCTTAGTTGACAAAAGCTGCTTTTCACGACAGTGCTAATCTGTTTATCAAAAGACAGCATAGGATCAAAAACAACACCAAGGTTTCTAATATGATTACGTACATATGCAGACAAAGGGCCAAGCTGCTTTATAAGACCAGAAGACACAGTTGTTGGACCAAAAACCATTATTTCCGTTTTGTCATTATTTAACTGTAAAAAATTCAGATCCACCAGCACTTAATGTCCTGAAGACAATCAAACAGAGTGGACATAGAGCAGTTATTGTTTTTAACAGGAAAATAGAATTGAGTATCGTCAGCATAAAGATGATATGATAAATTGTGTTTCTGAAAAATATAACCAAGTGGAAGCATATACAATGAGAAAAGCAAAGGACCCAAGATAGAGCCCTGAGGAACACCATAGGAGATTTGAGCCCTAGATGAAAAACAATTTCCCAAATTCACAGAAAAAGATCTGTCCTTGAGATAGGAAGCAAACCAGTTCAGCACAGATCCTCAAACAGAATAATGAGGTCACATGATCTGTCACATGACACCAGTGTGACACTTTATACATCATGTAAACACTTTATACATCATATAAACTTTATATATATAATATATATAAAATACATTTTATACTCTTTATTGTTTAATGCTGATAAAAATAAAAATTGTACAGAAATAAAAATAATAATAAACAAAATAAAACCCATTTATTGTTGAAACTTTTATAAACTAAAAATGTACAGGTTAGATGTATAAATAAATAAATAAATAAATAAATAAACACAAATATGTTAACTTTATAAATATATTTGTTTCCTCTCCAAAGCAACACAACGCAAAGGTTTTCTGCGCATGCGCACTGTGTACATGACAGATGTAATAGAGACTTACTGTGACAGAGATGAGTATAAAACACAATAAAACCCCTGGTGTGGACAGAACCATGTTGACCGCATTGATCAGATCCTCAAGTTCTTCACTAAGAGCTTTAGAGTTAAGCGGAAGTAGACATTAAACACGTGTTTTCACGTGATCAGAGTGCCGTGTGTAATGTGCCGCCAGGCCGCTAGGTGGCGACACGCGCAGCTCTTCACTTCCGCGCTGTTTGTTTTTCTTCATCGCTTTTTCCACGTTGAGTAAACACACGTAGTGTTGCACGTGCGCTGGGGTTCGGAACCGGTTTGGTGAATAAAACGAACCGAACACAAGGAAACGAACCATGTCGTCCAACCAGGAGAGTCAGAACCGGGCACCCATCAGAACCGTGATCCCGCTGGGAAAACCCAAATCCGGTCGTGTGTGGAAAGACCGCAACAAGCAGAGGTTTAATATCTGAGCTTTAATACAGCTGTGTGTGTGTGTGTGTGTGTGTGTGTGTGTGTGTGTGTGTGTGTGTGTGTGTGTGTGTGTGTTTGTGTGTTTGTGTGTGTGTGTGTTTGTGTGTGTGTGTGTGTGTGTGTGTGTGTGTGTGTGTGTTTGTGTGTTTGTGTGTGTGTGTGTGTTTGTGTGTGTGTGTTTGTGTGTGTGTGTGTGTGTGTGTGTGTGTGTGTGTGTGTGTGTGTGTGTGTGTGTGTGTTTGTGTGTTTGTGTGTGTGTGTGTGTTTGTGTGTTTGTGTGTGTGTGTGTGTGTTTGTGTGTGTGTGTGTGTGTTTGTGTGTGTGTTTGTGTGTGTGTGTGTGTGTGTTTGTGTGTGTGTGTGTGTGTGTTTGTGTGTGTGTGTGTCTGGCTGTGTGTGTGTGTGTGTCTGGCTGTGTGTGTGTGAGTGTCTGGCTGTGTGTGTGTGAGTGTCTGGCTGTGTGTGTGTGTGTGTCTGGATGTGTGTGTGTGTGTGTCTGGATGTGTGTGTGTGTGTGTCTGGATGTGTGTGTGTGTGTGTGTGTGTCTGGATGTGTGTGTGTGTGTCTGGATGTGTGTGTGTGTGTGTGTGTGTCTGGATGTGTGTGTGTGTGTCTGGATGTGTGTGTGTGTGTGTGTCTGGATG
>NC_062524.1:29883441-30060941 GCF_022655615.1 Tachysurus fulvidraco
AGCTATGAGAAGTAACACGTCTGTGAGCAGACAACGTCATTACAAGCTGATCTACGTGTAATGTGCAGGTCAGATAGAGCTGATGGGTCAGATAGAGCTGATGGGTCAGATAGAGCTGATGGGTCAGATAGAGCTTATAGGTCAGATAGAGCTGATGGGTCAGGTCAGATAGAGCTGATGGGTCAGGTCAGATAGAGCTGATAGGTCAGATATAGCTGATGGGTCAGATAGAGCTTATAGGTCAGATAGAGCTGATGGGTCAGATAGAGCTGATAGGTCAGGTCAGATAGAGCTGATAGGTCAGGTCAGATAGAGCTGATGGGTCAGATAGAGCTGATAGGTCAGGTCAGATAGAGCTGATGGGTCAGATAGAGCTGATGGGTCAGATAGAGCTGATGGGTCAGATAGAGCTGATGGGTCAGATAGAGCTGATAGGTCAGGTCAGATAGAGCTGATGGGTCAGATAGAGCTGATGGGTCAGATAGAGCTGATAGGTCAGGTCAGATAGAGCTGATGGGTCAGATAGAGCTGATGGGTCAGATAGAGCTGATAGGTCAGGTCAGATAGAGCTGATGGGTCAGATAGAGCTGATGGGTCAGATAGAGCTGATGGGTCAGATAGAGCTGATAGGTCAGGTCAGATAGAGCTGATAGGTCAGATATAGCTGATGGGTCAGATAGAGCTGATGGGTCAGGTCAGATAGAGCTGATGGGTCAGATAGATCGTGAAAAGAAGCTGTTAGTTAAAGTTACTGAACAGGAAGCCGTGTTCCTCGTCACTGCAGCCTTTTGTTTATCTGCTATCGGATTTATGAGAGATATTATTGGTGGAGAAACGGTACTTTCCCCTGCTTTGTTTTGAACTGATGCATATAAGGAAGTGAAGGAGCTTCAGCAGACAACAGAGCGTCAGCGGACACAACAGCTCCTGCAGACGGAGGATGGCTACACGTATCTGTGCTCCTGTAGGTCACCTTTTTCACTCTTATTGTTTTTACACTGAATGGAACGCAGACATTTTCACTCCTCTAGCAGTTTGTTCTATTAGAGAACATCAGGGTTCGTCTTTATCAGTGTTTTTATGTTTTAGGTTTAAGTTCTGTTGGTTTTTATCTGCTGAGATATTTAATTATATATTATTCAGTTGGGTCTGGTGTAAAACTTTTAAATTACATCTACAAATCTCTCTCTCTCTCTCTCTCTCTCTCTCTCTCTCTCTCTCTCTCTCTCTGTCTTTCTCACTCTAACTCTCTCTCTGTCTTTCTCTCTCTCTCTCTCTCTCTCTCTCTCTCTCTCTCTCTCTGTCTTTCTCACTTTCTCTCTCTGTCTCTCTCTGTCTCTCTGTCTTGTGTGCTCTCTCTCTCTCTCTCTGTCTCTCTCTCTCTCTGTCTTGTGTGCTCTCTCTCTCTCTCTGTGTCTCTCTCTTTCTGTCTTGCGCTCTCTCTCTGTCTTTCTCTGTCTCTCTCTCTCTCTGTGTGTCTCTCTCTCTCTGTCTCTCTGTCTTGTGTGCGCTCTCTCTCTCTCTCTCTCTCTCTCTCTCTCTCTCTCTCTGTGTGTGTCTCTCTCTCTCTCTCTCTGTCTCTCTGTCTCTCTCTCTCTCTCTCTCTCTCTCTCTCTCTCTCTCTCTCTCTCTCTCTCTCTCTCTCTCTCTCTCTCTCTCTCTCTCTCTCTCTCTCAGCGATGTGCTCCTGTGCCAAAAGCTGTCCCTCTTCGGGTTGCCCCTGAGCCCAAATTACATGGACGTTTCCTTCACACCACTCACAGCGTTCTGAAGGTGGTGCTTGATGATCCTCAGCCTGAGGACTGTGATGTGAAGGTGTTTGATGCTTCTAATGGCAGCAGCATCCCATTTATCATGAAGAGCACAGACACCACTGACACGCTGATCAAGATGTACCGTCAGATGAACCCCAAGATGGAGGGAAATCTGCACCTTGCCTACAACGGCAAACAAGTTCCAGAGTACAAGAGCATGAGAGAGCTGGGGGTGAAGCCTGGGGCCATGTTCATCACCTACCAGAAATGCACTGGAGGATAAGAGAGCAGACGACCACCTCTGTCTTTATCCATAACATAGAGCCGATCTCTTCATTTCTGTCTAGAACTTTATTCTCAGGTTTGCTTCACAGGGAAACTGGATCATATTCATCATCTGATAAACACATTAGTGCTGAAATCTCATATCGTTCTGTGTAAATGAAACTGAAACTGTTCCGTTTAGTTTGCGTGTCTATGTTCATCACTTTAAATGTTTTTTTAATTGTCTTGCTGATTTGTTATTTGTCCCTTCTTAAATCTGTCCTTTTTATCTTTTCTTACAAATAAAAATAAATGTATTAAAGTCTCATGTAAACAGAATTGGTTTGTTTTATTACGTTTTGACTTTATCGGCTTTATGCGCCGTACAGAACAGAAGTATCCAGGTGAGGTTACAGACACAGCACTGTCAGACCTCCTGATCATCTGTGACCTGAGAGATGAACTCGTGTTGTAAGACAAATTAATCCATGTAAAGTGCAGAGAAAATGAAACCCTGATCATGTCTAAAGTTGAAGAAGAAAGGTTCAGACTGTGGAATAAATGGGGATGAAAGCTGTTTATTTACTGGATGGAAAATAGGAAAATAGAATCGATGCATTAATATGTTCTTTTCTGCTTCATCCTGCTTCAAGCTTTACATTAGTAAAATATTGGAATTTAATCTTATAATAAATCTGTTTGGATTAATTCGATATTTTTCACAAATTCTTGAACTTTTTGAACACAAGTGGTGTTTATGTGTAAAATGAATTCCTCACACACGTTCAGTACAGAACGATCTCATGAGCGTTATTTAAAGGTCTGTGTTTATAGATGTGTTTATGATATTTATTGGAGTCACAGAGGTTTTTATTTCATGTCCTGTCACACGCAGAACTTTATATAAAAGTAAATCGATTCGAGGTAACATTATTACACACCTGAATCTGAAGTTCTCCAGGTTTGGATTAAAGCCACATAGAACATGATGATAAATCAAACCTGAACCTTTGCACCTGTGTGTGTGTGTGTGTGTGTGTGTGTGTGTGTGTGTGTGTGTGTGTGTGTGTGTGTGTGTGTGTGTGTGTGTGTGTGTGTGAACAGGGTTCTTTAAAGGTTTATCAGATACTTAATGGTTCTTATTCTCCACAAAGAGGTTGACTTGGAACCCGGTCTAATAAGGAAACACTGTTGTAGGATCTATGTAGAATTTTACAGGGACAACCAAAAAAGTGTGGAAATAAATAAGTGAGGATAAGGTTATGATCCAGGGTGTGTAGATCATGTGGTCCAAACTGGAGATGTTCACATTGAAGTATCAAGCCTGGATTTAACATCATTTGTGAAATTCATGCTCTTAAATTCTCTCGGTAGATTTTTTACAAAGACTATAAAAGATTTAGTATCAGTATCAGTATCTGTGTGCTAGTCTCAGTATTACACTTTGACCTGTGTGTAAACTCTCCATAATCGTCACGGATCTCAAGAAACCCTCCATCACTGGACTGAATGACTACAGGCCTGTCGCTCTGACATCTGTCGCCATGAAGACCTTTAAACAGCTGTTATTGGCCCACCTAAAGACTGTAACAGAACAGATGCTGGATCCCCTACAGTTTGCCTACCGAGCGAACAGGTCAGTAGACGACGCAGTCAACATCAGACTGCACTACATTCTGCCCAGGGACAGACACCCGGATTCTGTTTGTCCACTTCAGTTCGGCTTTTAATACAATAGTTCCAGAAATTCTCCACTCCAAACTCCTAAGGCTCACTATCACTACACCCCCTTCCATCTGTCAGTGGATCACCAGCTTCCTGACAGACAGGAAACAACAGGTGAGACTGGGAGGAGTCACCACCAGCATTCGGACAATCAGCACTGGTTCTCCTCAGGGATGTGTCCTCTCCCCACTGCTATTCTCTCTCTACACTAATGACTGCACTTCAAGTGACCCAACTGTTAAACTCCTGAAATTTGCAGATGATACTACGCTCATATGTCTCATCCAAGATGGCGATGAGTCTGCATACCGACAGGAGGTGGAGAGGCTGGTGCTACGGTGCAGTCAGAACAGTCTGGAGCTAAACGACCTCAAAACTGTGGAGATCATAGTGGGCTTTAGGAAAGACCCCTCAACACTACTGCCCCCTTCATATATATAAGTGCTGCATTATCAGGACTGTCAGTCATCACATCATCTGTATATTACACACTACTGCTGCTGTATATTACACAAAAGTATAATATTACACAATATTGTTATTTACACTCCCACACTTTATGTACATAACTGATCTGTTATATATTCATATTTAATACTCATAATGTCTATTATATTACATCTGTATTATGTTGTATAGTGTTATTTATGTCTGTATTGTATAGTATAGTGTTATTTATGTCTGTATTGTATAGTGTTATTTATGTGTGTATTGTATAGTATAGTGTTATTTATGTCTGTATTGTATAGTATAGTGTTATTTATGTGTGTATTGTATAGTATCGTGTTATTTATGTGTGTATTGTATAGTATAGTGTTATTTATGTGTGTATAGTATAGTATAGTGTTATTTATGTGTGTATTGTATAGTATAGTGTTATTTATGTGTGTATTGTATAGTATAGTGTTATTTATGTGTGTATTGTGTAGTATAGTGTTATTTATGTGTGTATTGTATAGTATAGTGTTATTTATGTCTGTATTGTATAGTATAGTGTTATTTATGTGTGTATTGTATAGTATAGTGTTATTTATGTGTGTATTGTATAGTATAGTGTTATTTATGTGTGTATTGTATAGTATAGTGTTATTTATGTGTGTATTGTATAGTATAGTGTTATTTATGTGTGTATTGTATAGTATAGTGTTATTTATGTGTGTATTGTATAGTATAGTGTTATTTATGTGTGTATTGTATAGTATAGTGTTATTTATGTGTGTATTGTATAGTATAGTGTTATTTATGTGTGTACAGCTGAAACCAAATTCCTTGTGTGTGTTAACACCAACACACTTGGCCAATAAACCTGATTCTGATTCAATTCAATCATTACTTTCTGTCTCCGGACATTTCAGGTACTTTCAAGGCTAATAATAAGATCAAAGAGTCGCTCACTGTTTTGTTTTTTCATTTATTTGCTTGAGCTTTACCTGGACTTTCCCTCAGAGGCGGGACAGAGTGAATCTGCAAATCAGCATTCTGGGGAATTCTAGTGCATGTTTATATAAACCAGGAAATAAAAGCAACATCATCAGAACGTACCTGAGCAGACAATCAGATAACATCATGACTACAGACGTTTTGACTTCCAAGGTACTGTTTGTTAATCCTGTTAATTATATAGAATTAACAGTGTAAAATTATCTGTAGAATTATTCTTAGAAAATCTTTTGTCAATAATTTAAAAATGCATTTATTACCGTATTTAAATACAGGACTTTAAGCATTTACGCTCTATTGCTTATGTTAAATCCACATTAAACAAACCTGTCAGTAAGTGTTCTTCATTTTTTGGTTAATTATTTGTTAATTTGATGTTTTTTTAAGTTCTCTGTGAGAGAAATGTGTTTTCGTGTCAGAACTTTGTAACAGTCAGACGTCAAACTTCAGGAGTTTGAACTTCTTAGTTTTTTTTTCTCATTAAACGACAAGCTGCATTTATTTATTTATTATGTTTTAAAAGAGAGGCAGGTGAGAGAACGTCTGTTTATTGCTGCTATAACTTCAGCTGGAAACAGGAACAAACTCGTTTTATACAACATTACATGTAACTACTAACAGATAAAACGTACTGTGTTGTGGTGTAAGAGGAATAAATTATTTATGGTGCTGTCAGAGGAAAATAATCAACTTTGGTGTGTAAAAGTAACTCCATTTCTTCACACCACTGCAGTGTTGATTATTTTCCCTCGTCTGCACCACACACAGAGTTTTAATCCTGTAATCCCTGGTCTATGGTCTCAGTGTGTTCACACACCTTCTGTCTAACTCTCTCTTTCATAGTGTCCAGACTACATCCTCAAGTGGGAGCAGGTTGAGGAGCCTGTCGTCAGCCATCCGTATTATGAACCTTTCCGTCACACCACTCACAGCGGTCTGAAGGTGGTGCTTGATGATCCTCAGCCTGAGGACTTTGATGTGAAGGTGTTTGATGCTTCTAATGGCAGCAGCATCCCATTTATCATAAAGAGCACAGACACCACTGACACGCTGATCAAGATGTACCGTCAGATGAACCCCAAGATGGAGGGAAATCTGCACCTTGCCTACAACGGCAAACAAGTTAAAAAGCGCAAAAGCATGAGAGAGCTGGGGGTGAAGCCTGGGGCCATGTTCATCACCTACCAGAAATGCACTGGAGGATAAGAGAGCAGACGACCACCTCTGTCTTTATCCATTCCATTTCTTTTTTCTATTCTCACTTATTACGCTCTCAATCTCAGGTCTTTTTTTAAATAAACTTTTTTAAAAAATTTAAATGGGTGAATGGGTTTATTGGGCTTAATACTGTAGAATGGCAGGAAAAGAAATGTATCCCGGTCTCACTTTATATTCTAATTTAAAACATCTTTAAACTATATTGTTGTTTATAAACTCGTTTTGATGATTTTGTTTATTGTGATGTCTTCATGTCTTCCTTAACATGAGTAAATAAATTATGCTTCATTTTGTCAAAACATCATTCTGTCATAATTATTGTTGTGATTTACTTTTTAATTCAATTCTTACTTTTGATTCACCGCTTTAGAAGTTTTAATGTAGTAAAAATAAACTCCAAGCTGAATGAATTCTTGTTGTGGTTTGAACTGTAGAACAACAGATACAGTATAAATGCCAAAAGACTCTTAAAAACCCCCAAAACAGAAAGTGAAAGCAGCTGATCTGATCTGGTACATGGTACTGAAGGTGGTTTCCAGCCTCCGCATATTCCTGTGATGTTGTTTATTTTGGTGCATGTTATCAGGACACGCAATTCCTTTAAACACTCCACATATAGTGAGAAACATACAAAACAAATCTGTGCACAATGTGGACAAATGTCTGTGCATCTAGTCAAAAACCTTCCAGAAGAGTGAAGCAAAGGGTCCAAATTAATACCCATGGTTTTGGAGTGGAAACATACTGATGTGCCGAGGTGTCCACATGGGTTTGGCCATATGGTGAAGATAATTCATCACCCATGTGATTCTGGTCCTGCTGTGATGTTTGTACACTTTGTGGTTAATCAGTCCCGAGGTGATTCCCAGACCTGCTACAGTTTCTCTTTCAGTTTGCAAAAACAAATAAGTCAGATGATTTCACAGATGAAGACAATATTCTGGTACAATACTGTACCTGTCCAGCTATCTTTAGAACACCATTATCCCTATTTTCGTAAAAAAAAAAAAAATTCTGATATATAAAAATATTATTCACCCACCAGCCATAACATTAAAACCCCCTGCATAATATTGTGAGGTTTCATCAATCAGCTCTGACTCCTGAACTCCACTCTAAGACGACGGTCACACCGCAAGTCTTAATGCTCAATTTGGATATTTTGCTCAGATCTGATTTTTTTGTTTGGCTGTTCACATTACCCATTAAAATGTGGCCTATATCAGACACCAGTGTGAACGGTTTGCTGTTTCGAACTGATCCACATGCGCAAACGAACAAAGATGTCACACGCAGCACGCCGTTGCACTAAGAAGTTGGCGAGGTTATGGAGGAAGTAAGCATTTTCGCTTTTCTTGCAAAATGTTTGTGTAATGGCAGCATTAATGAGGTGGTGCTGAGGATGAGAAGAATGAAGAGAAAGAGAGCAAAATTAGCTATTTCGTTTCGTTTGCTATCTTTTCAAACACGTAGCGGTTACAATATGATCCTTCTAGTTTTGCCTGAATTGAAGTATCTCCCCATATACTAATTAGGTCTAACACCTCACTCTCCCTCCACTGACTTGCTCCATCACTGTTCTCCATTTTGTAGGCGTAGTCACGTTTGTGTGCGTACTGGCCGGCGCATAATTTTGACGAATGTCGATGTAGATTGACGTAAAAGTCAAATTTATCCTTGGAAATCCGCCTTGGTTGTTCACACTGCAGACAAATTGGAAAAAATCAGATTTGGGTCTGATTCAGGGCCACATATGGAAGTGGTCTAAATCTGATTTGAAAAAATTTGGGCTGCAGTCTGGACAGGGTCTTAGATGCAAATAATCATTCTGTAACACTTCCCAGTGTGCGGACAAGAATTCACACAAGGGGTTGCACATTTAAAGGGGTTTTATTCTGCAAACAGAAGTTAAAGTTTTTAGTTGCAGCTCTCGTGGTTAACAAACTATAACACACCATCACTCACGAGGGAATCCCGCGCTCAAACTCACGCCATAACCACTCCATGGAACACTGCCGCCACCTGCTGGCATCCCAGGAGAATAACATTTTAACATTGCGTTAGAATTTGACTCTTTTATTACTATTATTTCTCTGAGTTTGTTGACAAACAGTGAAAACTCTTCAAATGAATATATTATTTTAAAATATTTAAATTGTTCTCGATAGTTTCACTGACATCTTTATTATTTATGTTGTAGTTTAAAATGATTTTTCCTGACTGTGGTAAGAGCCTTTGTCAGCTTTTTAAAACAACTTATTTGTCTAGTTGTAAATAGACTGATAATTACCTCAGGTCTTGATCTGTACAGCAGAATCATCAATCCTGGAATTACTATTTATTTATTTATTTATCTATCTATCTATCTATCTATCTATCTATCTATCTATCTATCTATCTATCTATCTATCTATCTATCTATCTATCTATCTATCTATCTATCTATCTATCTATCTATTTATTTATTTATTTATTTATCCTGTGGTCAGGTTAATCCTTGTACACATTTAATGGCTTCCACATCTTTTCAGGTAAAAAGCAGGCTAGCTCACTTCAGTTGGCTGAATGTCAAAAGATTGCTGGAGAGAGAAGAAATCTGCTATAAGGCATTACAACAGTTCAGTTACACCATCTACTGGAGGCATATCGCAACAAACCAACTAACCCTAGCCTGCTGGCTCTACCGTCCATTCTACTCTCCAATGTTTGCTCCCTGGACAATAAACTGAACTACATCTGACTCGAATGCGCTACACCACGAGAGTTTAGAATCTGTTTGTTTTCACTGAGACGTTGCTCAGAGTTCCAGACGCTGCCATTCAGCTAGATGGTGTATGTGTTTACATCAACACAGAATGGTGTAAGAACTCTGTGCTTGTTTCTACTTATTGCTCATCACTAGTGGAGTTTGTGACTGTTAGAAGCAGGCCATTTTATTTACCACAGGAATTCACCACTGTTTACATTGTCAGAGTTTACATTCCCCTCAGCACTGATGCTAAAGAGGCTGTAAGTGAGCTATTCAGGGCAATTAGCGATCTACAGAATGTTAACCCCGACGGACTGTTTATCATCCCCAGAGATTTCAATCATGCAAATATCAAGTCAGTGCTCCCTAAATTCCACCAGTATGTGGACTCTGACTGTTGATAATTGTTGCTTTTTTATAGAATAAATAAATATTTCAAAAATGGAAATGAATTCACTGTATTTTAGATTTAAAGGTTGCTGATTACCAGTATGTGGGGCACGGTGGCTTAGTGGGTAGCACATTTGCCTCACACCTCCAGGGTCGGGGGTTCGATTCTGTCTGAACTACAGCACATCTCACTGCTGTCATGCTCCTCTCATACACATCCTGAACTCCTCTGATGTACTTCTCTGCCACTCCTGACATCTTCATACAGTACCATAGCTCCTCTCTTGGCACCCTGTCACACAGGAAAGCCCATCTCCCTCCCCCCATCCTGACTACTTTTTACTGAGGGACCATTGAGAGCATTCTGAGCAGCTGTAGCACCGTTGTCCTGGAGGAACGTCTCAATGTGCACTGCGTCAGTTATATACGGTTGCAATGGCAGTAAAAGCTTCTTGACTTGACTTGAAAGTCACTCCTGACAGTAGGAGGTGCTAAAGCATCATCAGTCTCTGCACCATCTGAGGAGTTAGAGATTATCATAGTATTGGATGCCACTAAGACTTTACTTAAAGCCAACCTATTCCTGACATGATGAGTTGATATGACCATAAAATAATAATGAAAAACTAGATTTGTAAAGTTCGTCGTGATAAACTTTGATGTCGGCTTTGACGATGCACATATTCGCAACGGAAAGTGCTTTTTGGAGGCAAGTGGACATAAGGGTTGGTGTTGCTTTTGGAGGCAAGTGGACAGAAAGCTAGGTTGCCAAAACATTTGGAGGTAAGTGGAGATAAGCATGTGACATCATCCAAATACTCCTGAGGAAGTATTGGGCTGATGGTTTTGATATGTCAGTTGTCCATGTTGTGCTAATTTTTGATTTTCATGTGACGCCACGTGACGTGAGCAGAGTGAGGCAGTTCCCATCATTGTGCTGTTTGGATATACAGTGGTACCCCGCTTATCGACCTTAATCTGTTCCTTAAAACCGGTCGAAATGCGAAAAGGTCGAAGAGCGAATGTAATTATTCCATAAGAAATAATGGATACCCAATTTATCCGTTCCTGACCTCCACCGATACCCAATAATTAACCCCGTTTTTAGCAGTATTAATACTTCCTCTTTCGTTATGAATGTTCTGTTGGCCATTTTTTCCAGAAAAGCCCTGTCTCGTAGCAGAAGATTTGCTGCAGTAGTTTTCCTCGCTAATAAAAAGTCCTGCACAAACTGTTCTGCTGCTTTGTTATCAGCACTTGCTGCTTCTCCATGACGAACAACACTATGAATACCGTGTCTTTCCTTAAACCTACAAAACCACCCATGAGATGCGGCAAAAGGCACTTTGTCTTTGTCGTCTTTTGTCAGATTTCCTTAAATTTCTTTTGCTTTTTCACAAATTATTGCCTGATCAACAATATCACCCAATCGCTATTTCTCTTTTATCCACAAAACGAGTAATTTTTCCATCTCATTCATAGCCTGTGGTCTTTGTTTTAAGTTAACATTGAGCGACATACTGAGTAAGACATTTGCTTCTTTAATTTTTTCCTTATTTGCCAAATATGTACATATAGTAGACTTAGGTAAATTATAATTAGTGGGTCGAGGTCGATAAGAGGGGATTTGGTCTTTCAGCGGGCACAAACTTCAGTCGAAAGACGGTTCGCTAAGCGAAAAGGTCGATCTCCGAGCCTGTCGATAAGTGGGGTACCACTGTATCACATGTCCATGTAGTGCAATTTTTTTATTTTCATGTGACATCATGTGACATCATCAGAATACATGTGAGGAAGTTCCTCTCATTGTTCTGAGTGTTTTGATATGTCACATGTCCATGTTGTAAAAAGTTTTTTGATTTTACATATATTGGAGGCGGGGCTGCGGCACAACTGGAAGGCCAGTCGGTACACCAATTTAAACCTTTGTTCAGAGTCTCACCCTAAAGGAGCCGGCCGAGTTTGGTGTAGACAGTTCAAAAGCTTGCTGAGTTATAAACCTCCAAAGTTTATAATGGGAGTCTATGGAGGAAAAAAGCCCATTTTGAGACCCGGTACCGGAAGTACCGGTACTCGGATCGCTTAGAAAAGACATAGCAACAAACTTCAGACCAGGATCTACGACACATGTGGCTGAAAAGCCCTAGGAGGAGTTACTATTTATACATTTTTGTCCAAGCTTAAATAGTAAAACAGAATGTTGGCTTCTACAAAGTGGAAGTTTAGTGTTATAGCAGAAACTAGATCGACAGACCCTGGAGAGGTCTGGTGGGTGCCAATACTAACAATAAACTCGGAAGTTCATATCTAAACAAAAAAAGGTTCATTTCTTTCTCAGGCTTCAGTCCAGGTTCACGATGACAGTGTGACGCACAGAGAAACTCAACTGATGGATTTCAGACAGCTATTTTCAGCATCTGAAGCATTCGAAATATCTTAGTTTTAATGAATGATTTTTACAAGAACCCTGTAATTATACCTCAGCAGCAGTTATATTGCTTTACAGACTGTAAGATTGTTGTAAGATTAGTCAGTCATCCGAGTCGTCATAAAGAGTCTCTTCCTCCAACAACACGTCTCTCAAGCTGCAGTATTTCTTCTGAGGACACTGAATAGGACACATTAATATTACTTACAGTAAACACTTCCTTACCGATTTTACAGTAACTTTATATTGTGACCAGCCTAAAGCACCTGTGTGCAATAACCATGCTGTATAATCAGCATCTCGCTATGTCACACCTGTGAGGTGGGTGGATTAGTAGGTGAAGTGCTCACTAAGAGATTTAGACAGATTTGTGAACAATATCTGAGAGAAACAGCCTTTTGTGTACATAGATAAAGTCTTAGATCTTTGAGTTCCGCTCATTAAAAACGGTGCAAAAACAAAAGTGTTACATTTATAATTTTATTCAATTTCTTTGCATGAATCGGGCGTTTGTTTTGTCCCAAACTTCTGCTGTTCTACTCTGGAAGTTGTGTTTGTCATCATCTGTTTATTTAAGTTCTATTTCAATGTCTGTATATTAAGATGGCTACAGTCGGGTGATTGACACACGGGACAAACTGAGCAAACAGGAAGACTGGAAAAGTTCCTACACAGAAATGTCAGGAATTTGGGGCAGATTGAGTAATGACAAGGGCATTGTGTCTAGGGTCATTGGGTGTGTGTGTGTGTACGTGTGGGTGCGTTGTGTGTGCATGGGTGTGTGTGTGTGTGTGTGTGTGTGTGTGTGTGTGCATGGGTGTGTGTGGGTGTGTGTGTGTGCATGGGTGTGTGTGTGTGTGTGTTATAGGGAACAGCATTGCTCAATCAGAAGTCTGGTGATTGTTAATGAGGCAGTGTGTGAGATGTGAGGAGTGTAGACCAGGGCGTCCTTGCTCGTAGGCTGCAGTGTGTTTGGACACGAGGTTCACTTACAATCTCAATTCAATTTATTTCTATAGCATTTTTAACAATTCCCATTGTCTCAAAGCAGCTTTACAGAAGAATGGAAACAGAAGTAAGAAAAAAAAAGAGAAAGAAATATATAATAATAATTATAAGAAAAAATAAGTATACAAATAAATAAATAAATAAATATATACAATTAAAGCTATAAAAATTTAAAGAATATTAACTTAAAATTTAAAACACTAAATATATATATATCCCTAATGAGCAAGCCAGAGGCGACGGCAGCAAGGAAAAACTTTAACAAGAAGAAAACTTTAATTAAAGCAAAAGGAGCCCCAAACAAGTATTCAGTACATATACAGTAAATGAACAAACTTCCCAGAAGGACAACAATGTTTTACAATATAAAAATATTTTTTTTTAATTTTCTTATGAAGTTATCTAATTTATTGAATTGGTGGTTTTTTGTTAAACATGAGCCAAAATCATCACAATTAAAAGAACCAAAGACTTAAAATACTGCAGTTTGTTTGTACTGAATTTATATAATACATAAGTTTCACTGTTTGTGTTGAATTACTGAAATAAATGAACCTTTACAAACATTTTGATGTAGATTCACCTGTTCAGTGTTCAATAGACCTGAAAAGAATTTTCCTCTCATCGGACCACAGAATGTCGCACCATTTCCCTGATTCGATTCTGCACAGCGCAGAGCTATAAGGACTTAGTAAGTTAGTCCGAGACACATAAAGTGTATCTGTACATCCTGGTGTACACAGTGCAGGACCAATGACAGTGTAAACTAACAATACAAGACATTACACAAAAGCAGCGGCCAGTGTACATACTGTCCTGTACTTTACACATCACTATTATAATCGCAACCTGAAAAGATTAAAAATTCTGAAAGTGACGTGACATACGGCTAAGTACGGTGACCCATACTCAGAATTCGTTCTCTGCATTTGACCCATCCAAAGTGCACACACACAGCAGTGAACACACACACACCGTGAACACACACCCGGAGCAGTGGGCAGCTGGGCATGCTGCGGTGCCCGGGGAGCAGTTGGGGGGGTTCGGTGCCTTGCTCAAGGGCACCTCAGTCATGGCCGGCCCGAGACTCGAACCCACAACCTTAGGGTTACGAGTCAGACTCTCTAACCATTAGGCTAGGACTTGCCCCCAAAATATCGGCAAAAAAACTAACGTCATCTTTAATTATTCCCCAATGACTCGAGCTGTTTCAGATCATATCAGTGTCCCGTTCCTCTTGCCCTTAACATGCAAACACAGTAACTGCAGCTCATCAGTGACGCTCATATCACAGACGAGACAAGCTCAGTCATAACACACCGACATGCTCATCTTTCCCTCATTCACATAAAAGAGAGAAAAGAGAAGAAACTTGCAGGGTTATAATTATAATTATAAACTGTTCATATGTCATACTTTATATAACTGATTTCATTCCAGTTGTTACCTTGTGTATAGTCACTGATTTAATAAAGTAGCTGTTGAATGTAACTGGCTTCATAATTGGTTCATAAAAATGCAGAATTTTCTGGGTTTTGTGTTAACAATAAAGCTCACAAGGTTTATCTCATACTCAGGATCACGCAACGGAGGAAGAAGGAGGAAAAAACGCAAAGCATCTGCCTCGTTTATGTCTGTCACGGTGTCTGTCTGGTCATCTGCTTTCTTATATTAGACATATAGTGGATAAAAACAGCCTTAAAACATATAGACAGAAATAACAACAACAATATAAATGTCAGACTTGTTATAACTTCAACGCAATTCAACAAACAATCTTCTCAAACTTCTTTGGAATTTGGAATTCACTTTGGAATTCTTTCAAACTCTTTTTTGAAAAAAAAAAGTTCCTTCAATTCCCGAGGGTATCTTCCTGATTTGAAGGAACTTGATCAGGAACATTCCGCAACGTCGATGTGACGATGCTTTGTGTCATTTTCAGGTTGGAATGTGAACATACGGGTATGTTTTGGGGAAGTCTGAGGAGGCCAGAGAATCCAGAGAACATACACAGGAACACAGAGAGAACATGCACGAATGTTCTGTACAAATGGTAACCTCATCTCTCTTGACAAGTGCCGGCAGACCACCTGAAGGAAAGCAACCCTGAAGCGTAATGCTACCACCATCATAGTTCCAGGGAGACCATGTGTGTCCCTCTTGGTAGCTTCTCAGATAAGGTTTCTCCTCATTCTCTTATCGCTTTTTTGAGGGTCGTCCTGATCGTCACAATGTCTCTGTGGTGCCACTTATTGTTGGTGGTTTTGACAGAGTTCCATGGTACATTCAGTGTCTTCATTATTCTCTTATATCCCTCTCCTAAATGGAACCTTTCAAGAATTCTCAGTTTCTTTGCCAACTCTTTGTGACCCATGGCTTAAAGATTCAAGCAAACAACAGCTGAGTTTAATCTGCTTTTAATCAGGTTTTTTGTTCCTCTCTGGATTTTTGTTGGACGTTCACATAAAATAAGTAACAAGTCTGACGTTGTTGCTATTTCTGCCTCTATATTTTAAAAACCTGCAATTTTGGAAGGGTATGTAGACTATTTATAATTCACTGTAAAAAAAAATCACTGCTGCGATTGTTTCCTGGTTTGCATTTTTACCCATCAATCATAAGAGTAATGATGTTTTTAAAGGTCATTCATTCATCTCAAACAGAGAAAAAATAAAACAAATTGTTTTTAAATTTATAAAACAATCATTTCTGTGATGTATTTAAAGGCTTAAAGTGCAAAGTTAACAGGACAAAGAGTTTATTTATATTTTGATAGAATGAGAGGAAGTGAAGACGGCGTGTCTGATCTGTGTTTATTACAGAGTAGCTTTGGAAATTTCTGCAGTCAGAAAGTTGCAAAAAAATTGGTGTAAAGTTAAATAAGCTTTCTTTTTAAAATAAATAAATAAATAAGAAGGAAGCTTAGAATAAAATATGGAGATGAAAAAATAAAATGATAAAATGATCTGCCGTCGTTGTGTAATGATGTGCAACTATTATAATGTATAATTAAATACTATCAGAATTATATTTTAATACGTTTTAAATTGCTCAGGAATGTAACAATTCACTGCTAAGCAAAATGCATTCACGTATTAATCTTTATAATAACTTTTTGTTTTAAAAAAATAAACAAATAAATAAAAAAGCCGTTGTTGTTTAAGAGCAAAAGTGACTAAATGACCTGTCGGTACTACATTCAGATGTCTGAGGTTTCAGCGTTTATAAATTAGAACGGAATTATATGTTTTAATGATTTGACAAGTTTATTTAATAATTAATAATTTATTAATTTATTAGTTTGTTTCTGTCAGATGATCTCGCAATCATTTGTTTGCCTGAGTCACCAAACGTCAGACAACAACAGGTCCCGCAGGCGTAACTGGGTTTCCCCTAAAAAAACCCTAAATGATAGCAATACTCGCAAAGATGTGAATACAGACCCAACACTATGTACAAAAGTGACAAAGGAGCAAAACTGTGAAAAACAAAAGTAAAATATAAATGTATATACACACACACACACAAGTCCACTACTTTAAGACAGACAAAGGAGATTGCTCACAGCATCACACTTACACGCTCGCTAGCCAGGTAAACTGACCCAGATCTTTCTCTGGGGCGCGTTCTTATAGGCCAAGCCCCGCCCCTTTTAGTTAAGACTATAATTAACACAAGAGGTAAGTAAACAGGTAAGTATGTACATTTACACAACACAACACCATTATATATATAAACATATCAACGAGATATTTATAGAAACCAAAAGGTGATCAAAATAAAATGAAAACACTCCACTAAAAATCACACACACACTACTGTAGGACTTGTGAAGGACTTATCATACGTATAATCTGATTTAGAGCTAATTGTGAACAGAACCAGGGTGCATTTACTAAAACATTATTTAATAAGAAACCTTTAATTCAAACTTGGAAGCAGAAGCTTTCCAGTTTATTGAAACATAGCTCATTCTGGTTGTTTTGTTTTTTCTGCTCCTGCTCTTCTTGCTTTATTTGTTCGGATCTTTATTTTGTTTTTTCTGCTCTGTTTTAACATTTGTAAGCATCTTTTTGTCACTGAAAAGTATGTGTTCTACTGTATGTAAAATATCGACTTCTTCAACTTCTTCTCCTTCTTCTTATTAGTTATGTCTCTAATTATTATTATTATTATTATTATTATTATTATTATTATTATTATTATTATTATTATTATTATTATTATTACTGGTATGTTTTGGGGAAATTTGAGAAGGCCAGAAAATCCAGAGAGCATTCACAGGAACACAGAGAGAGCATTCACAGGAACACAAAGAGAGCATTCACAGGAACACAAAGAGAGCATTCACAGGAACACAAAGAGAGCATTCACAGGTACACAGAGAGGACATTCACAGGAACACAGAGAGGACATTCACAGGAACACAGATAGAACATGCACAGGAACACAGAGAGGACATTCACAGGAACACAGAGAGGACATTCACAGGAACACAGAGAGGACATTCACAGGAACACAGAGTGAACATGCACAGGAACTCAGAGAGGACATGCACAGGAACACAAAGAGGACATTCACAGGAACACAGAGAGAACATGCACAGGAACACAGAGAGAACATGCACAGGAACACAGAGAGAACATACACAGGAACACAGAGAGGACATTCACAGGAACACAAAGAGGACATTCACAGGAACACAGAGAGAGCATGCACAGGAACACAGAGAGGACATTCACAGGAACACAGAGAGGACATGCACAGGAACACAGAGAGGACATGCACAGGAACACAGAGAGAACATGCACAGGAACACAGAGAGGACATTCACAGGAACACAGAGTGAACATTCACAGGAACACAGAGTGAACATGCACAGGAACACAGAGAGGACATGCACAGGAACACAGAGAGGACATTCACAGGAACACAGAGTGAACATTCACAGGAACACAGAGTGAACATGCACAGGAACACAGAGAGGACATGCACAGGAACACAGAGTGAACATGCACAGAAACTCAGAGAGGACATGCACAGGAACACAGAGAGGACATTCAAAGATGTTCTGTACAAATGGTAACCTGAACTCAGAATCACCAAGAAACTCCAGCAGTACTTTCTTTGGAGGCTGAGGTCAGCCCATCTCCCACCCCCGATTTTACCACGCTCTACAGGTCCATCGAGAGCATCCTGAACAGCTGTGTCACCAGAGACCACAATGCAAGTGCCTGCAGCATATACTGTAGTAAGCACAGCTGGGAAAGTCACTGAAGTCTCTCGTCCTTCCATCACAGAATTTTACCCCAAATAGGCAGGTGGAGGAATTACAGAGTAGGAATTTCATTACATGGTGTAGCTGTTTACTGTACATATGACAAAAAGACTCTTTACTCTTACCCAGTGGACGGTGCATGATAAACAGCTCAACCAATCAGATTTTCAGCAAAGTGGACTTTTATGTATGTGTTTTGAGAGAATCCTAACAGCTGGTTACAGTGTGGGTGTGTTGTGTGTTAAAGTGTGTATCCAGACTGGTTTAGCAGTGTTTCAGTCAGAGTGCTCAAGAATGATAATGATTCGTTAAAAGATTAATCTCACATTCATTCTCACATTCATTCTCACATTCATTCTCACATTCATTCTCACATTCATTCTCACATTCATTCTCACATTCATTCTCAGACAATTAAAAGGCACAACAACCTAAATATAAAATCTTAAGGATGTAAAATCGTGTGATTTTCGTATCACTTCCCGGCAAGTACATCAATACAATTCTGGATAATTATCATCTGGGTGCTTAAACTTTATACAGATCCGTGTAGTGTACTTAGTACCGTGATCCTGGAGGAACGTTGTATTATGGTACTGTGAACCGCACCAGCTGTGTATCGCAGAAGGACTATAAATCGTCTCAAACAGCTCAAACAGAATTTGACAACTGACTGCTAAGCATTTTAATGAACGTCTGCTTCCTCGTTATTCTGTCACAAAATTAAAGAAATAAAAACTGCCATTTAATTACACTTTTAATTTTATTTGGTTGCTGTTCATAGTAACTCTCAGTACAATGGCTTGCTCAGTATGAGCTCCTAAGAGGTGTTTATGCAGTTTCTTTATTTCTCTTTTAGTAGTTTACAGAACTTTTACAGAACAATGTCTGTAGTTTGTTATTTTATTTTTTTGTAGTAGCTTAGAGTTTATTTATTTATATTTTTTGCACTGTGTCTTTGTGTGTGTGTAAATGTAACACAAGGATGTCATTATATAAAGATATTTGCAGAACGATGTATGCACGTGAGAAATAAACTTTTCTTAGTCTGAAATAAAAAAACGACTGATGACCGCTGATGCGTCTCTCACTCAGTTACCCAGTGGATGGGTAAATTAATTAAAATTAATTTGTAGATTTCCTGCAATGTGAACTTGCGGGTTTTGAGAGAAACCTAATGGATGGGTGTGTTGTGTTGTGTTGTGTTGTGTGTGTTTTGTGTTCAGACCGGTTTGGCGGTAATTAATTTGTGCTCAACCATGATAATGTTTCTTAAAAGTCTAATCTGACATTCCTGTTCAGACAGTTAAATAGCATGCCATTTACATTATTTGTCAGACATCCTTATCTACAGTGACGTACAAAATCGTCTATATCAATAAAAACATCAACACCGTTGCACTGGGTTACAGACTTACATAAAATACCATCAACCTAAAACTGGTGGGAGCATTTTTGTTTTTTAAAGTAAAGAATCTTCATACTGTTGCATCTGCATATTTCACTTCCTGACAAGCTTTGTGTGGTGTACTTAGTACTGCGGTGTTCTATGGAGCTCTGTGTTTTATGTAGTATCGTGATAGAGAAGAAAGTTTGTATTAATGTACTGTGTGCATTTTACAGTTCCTCCCTTTTTAAAGGCCAAAAGAAGTGTCGATGTGAGTTAAAGAGATCATCAGAGAGACAGCAGAACCCTGCACCGATCAGGGAGACCAAAGAACACAGCTAAAGTGGATAATGATAGAATGTTGTAGAAAGATCCCTTCAGATCAACTAGAAAACATCTACTGAAATCCCAGCCATGTTTTTTGGTATATACAGTAAAACCCAAATTGTCCAAATGGTGGAAAGCTGCTATTGTGGGTTTGTAGTGTTTATTGATGATGGAACTTAATGAAGTAGCACAAAGAATTCTGTAGTGTAAAGCACTAAACTTTCTGCACAGACTCAAACGCTGCAAAACCGATGTTTAATGGCCCGAAACATATTGTGAAAGCAACCCAAAAGCTTCTCAGGGTGAAGAAATGAGATGTTCTTAATTAGCAGATTCGGTCACCTGACCTCAACTCAACTGAGCTCAACTTTTCACTTTCTAAAGAAAAAGGCAGAAAGAAGCCACCAACAAGCATCAACCCGAAGGCTACAGTAAAGGCCTCGCAAACCATCTTAAACCCGCTCATCTTTAGGTGATGTTCATGGGCTCCTGACTTCAGGCAGTCATTGAGTGCAAAGTATTAATTATTAACGTAAGGATTATTGACATGATAGATTGTCCAACTGCATTTGAACTAAAGCAAAACATGGAAATTCTGTCACTGTCCAAAGACTTATGGTCCCAACTATATATATTGTGATGGCGGAGCCTCCACTCCTCATATGTGGCACTCCACTCCTGACACCTGGGTGCTGAGTAGATCAAATAAAATAAAATATGTTACAATATAAGATAAGATAAGATAAGTTAGGATAAAATAAGATAAGATAAAATAAGATAAAATGAGATAAAATAAGATAAAATAAAATAAGATAAGATAAGATAAGCCTTTCTATGTTACAGCAGCAAAGAAAAAATGTGCAAATATAAAGTAGAAATATGATATAAATAAATACAGAGTTTAAATACAAAAGTTAATATTGCACAGTTTAAAAATGGTGTTATTACACACATGCTACAGTATGGCACAGAAATGTAAGCTGTTGTTATTGCACAGTTTATAACTATTGAACAGTAATAACAGTTTACATATTACATTACAACGACTATAATCCAGTCTGAGAGAAGCAGACAGTCACTTTTGTATCCACTTTCTTATCCAGTGGGTGTGTGTTGAGTTATTTTGAGGGGACAACAAATTTACACGGTTATACAAGCTGCCCACTCACACACTGAACATTGGAGCACAGAGTCATTTCTTAGGTGTTGTCAAACGAAAAGATATAATAAAATATTTACAAAAATGTGAGGGGTGTACGTAGTTTTGTCAGATGCTATATATATATATATATATATATATATATATATATATATATATATATATATATATATATATATATATATATAATTTACAAAAAGACAGTCATTTCGAAGCTCTGTGAATTTAAATCCAATTAAAAAGATGACACTGTACCATTTGCAGCATATAATCGGTTCATGTAAACGTTCATTTTTTCTATTTTTGTGAGCAGCTGTAAAATAATTTTTAAAAAAAAGAACATTAAAACATTGTAATTAAAACATACACTAGGGTTTTAACTACATTCAGCTACATGACATAATGAAATATTACATAAAATAATTTAGTACAGAACATAAAGCACTTAAGCAATTAAATAACACCAATAATTAGATTTTGTGTAAGATAACAGATTTGTTTTTTTAAGTGCTGGAATACAAAATATTCCACTTTAGAAAAGGAATGGAGATGGCATTGGGGCAGTGCAAAGTGCTGTCGAAACCTACTGCATATTCACCCTGACAGACTATAACAGAAAATGAGGAGATGCCACATTCAAATCTTTAATTGCTTTGTGACAGGTAAACTCGTTCTCCAACTCCATCTGCAGCAGGAAGCAAAATCCAATAGCATTCCTTACTGATAACAGGCTTTGCTGCAATTTTAAAGTTATGTAAGAATGTGATATCACCCTCGGGCCAATACAGCCTTTGAACAGTGTTTAAAGAGTTGAGCTACTGCTCTGAAGAGTCTGAGTTTGAATCCCAGGACCAGAAAACTGCACAGGTGGTCCCTTGAGCAAGGCCCTTAACTCTCAATTGCTCAGCACACATTTTTATTTTTACATTTTACTTTACTGTATGACATTTAGTGTGGACAGCAAAGTAAGAATTTCATTGTGCAGGGAAACATGCTTTCTGTCTGTGCGTATGACAATATACACTTTGAATTGAATCGAATAAATGACAAATATGATAAACTTAAGTTTCTCTAGATGAGAATGTCTGTCAAATGTTGTAAATGTGAATAAATGTTGATAGACATGCATTGTGTCTCCTTTTCTCTGGTCTTCTTCAACAATTAAGGCACAGGCTCTGAAGTGTGTCCTTCTTGTTATTATAAAGAAAATAGGCTTTCTTATATATCATTATATTGTGCTATCAGGTTTTTTTTTTTGTTCTATAAGAGGGGTAACTTTAACAGCTTTGAGTGACAGCAAAGACCTTTACAACCACAGTGTAATTTCCGAGGAATGTTTTTTAATCTGATTCATTTGAAAGCACTTAACACCTTGTGTTTCTTCTATCTTAACAAATAAAAGTATGAACACTGATGTATTTCATTATACTAACCTTTTCTGTCTTTTTCTTTGTATACCTTCATGCTTGTTTGTTTACATTTCTTAAAAAACATAATTTACATAATTTTACATTAAAACCAAAAGGTTGTAAACATCATTTGTTAGAAATGTTGTTTTTCAGGTTGTCTGAGGAAATAAACACCTGAGCTGTGATTGGCTCCCAGGTCCTTTTGACATCAATACTGTTTGGTACATACATTGTTACTCTGGTTAAATATCTCATTTACCTCTTCTATATTTCACACTTTGTCACTGCTGCTGGGCTGAAAACATTCCACATCTGATCCCTGAAGACACCTGAGGTGAGTAATGACTTTATTTTCTCCCATCATCACATTATCACATTATGTCAATCATCAGACTAAAAGTGTATCAGTTTCTTATTGACAATTTAATTTGACAATATAATATAAATGTTTAAATATACACCATATATAATAATAATTAAATGTAAATGAATAATAATTTGAATTATATAATTATAAGTGGAATATGTTCCAATATAATTAAATTTCATTTATTCCAATTAAATTTCAAAAAGAAATGTTTTATATTCAAAATAATCTTACCTTTATTTAATATCATGTGGCGTGGGCATCGTTTGAACTGGTAGTTAATATTCTGCATTCACTAAGTTTGTTTATTGTACACTGGGATTGGAATATTAACTGGTTTCACCTTCTTTGTTCTTATCACTGATATTCTGTCTACTTTGCTTACCTGATACTTTATCCATTTTTAAGTAAAATGTGTATAAATATTGACTTATTTCTAGGTTATAAACAACACAATGGACTGGAGAGTTATACTGGCTATTTTCTGTATTATTGGTAAGTTTTCTCTTTTTTTCCTGTATTTATTCCCCAAGACTCTAAATTGTGATTCATTTTCTGTAGTCATTTACAATGCATCCCTGTTAAAATGGCATGTTTATATATATATATATATATATATATATATATATATATATATATATATATATATATATATATATATATATATAAAAGTAACACTCAATCTGACATTACGATGTAAAAACATCAAGTGAAAAACAATCAGAAGCATTTTAGTGCGAAACAGAAAAAAGTTGCAATAAACTGTGTTCAGAATGAACCGATCACATTTCATTTTCATTCCATGTACAAAAGTAATCATCCTTCAGCTGTCATTCTGTTGGAATGATAGTAGGGAAATGGAAAATGTTGCCTTGTCAAGATACAACAAGATAGACCCAAGAAGACTGAGTGGTGTAATACAGTACAATCAAAATGTTCTTCAACAAACTACAGGTTTAAGGTGTTATGAATTCTTTCATATCACAAAAAGCTGCGATTTTAACAGAGATGTGTACAACTTTTACACCGCATCCTGCTGAAACATAATGAGAAGCTGTATTACTTAGCAAGATGATGAGCTATTTATTCTACAGAAGGCTCTGTAGAACACTCTGCTACAGAGATCTTGTGTGTTTATTGTATTGGAACTACATAGAAATCATATTTGTAACCTTTATTTAACACATTATACTTTTTTTATATTACTCTGTATGGCAATCAATGTAATAACTTTTTTCTACATGATGGCAAAATACTCACTAATCGGTAAGACACAATAAATGCTATCAGTATTTTGTGATGCAATAACACTTAGAAGATTACACAATGCACACAGACCTGTCAAACCTGTACATTCTGCTATTGCACCTAACATTTATATTGATTGTCATTTATGTTAGTGTGTTAAGTGATTGGCCTTTTGTCACAAGGGAGTTATCTCTTGATCGTTTCAATTGAGATGCATATCTGTGCTTAAGTGTGTCACTACACTAAGTCTGACTGTCAGATAAAAATCTATGTACCTGATAGTGAGAGAGAGAACTTGGAGACATTATTTTAAATGCATAGTACTAGTAGCTCATTGTGGCCTAACTTCTTCTGTATGTCTCCTGTATTCAGATGTCAGTTCACTAATATTATTCTGTTATTCAAAATTTGTGTAGCCAAATTACCTCACCTTAGGATTTATTTTCCTTTGGCTATTCCATTGGGCTTTCCATTAGATGTTGGAACATGTGTGTTCATTCAGCTACAAGATCTTCAGTTCAGACACTGGTGTTGTGTGAGGAGGTCTGGTGGCATTTAGTGTGGTTGATGTCAGGGAAGGACATTCAAGTTCTTCCACTCTAAACTTAAAACACAATGTCTTCATGGAGCTTCTTTGTGCACAGGGGAATTATTATACTGGAGCAGGTTTGGGCATTCAGGTGTCCTCTTTACCAGAGGAATCAGAGACTACCTGAAAATATTGATGTGTCCTTGCTCTTTATTAGTAGTTATTGTAATGATAAAATGTTTACAGAAATCAAACACCCAAATGGTTGGAGAGAAATGCACAGAACGATAATAAAAAACCTAACATGCGTAACTGTAATGATTATTATTGAGAATCTTGTTTTTAAACGACCAAAGGTGTGTCGGTACACTATTGCTATTCTCTCTACTTTTTGCTCTTTTGTGCTTTGCTCATTTTAGGCTTCACATCCATACCGATAGTTCAACAGGTTTGCTCTAATCTGATGAGCAAAGCTGTCAAATAAGAAGTGATGCTGTAATAAATTGCATATTACTGCCACCTGCTGTTCAAAGTAATAACATGCTTACATCTAACCACCATTTGCTCCCCCTTTAAATTTTTACCAAATTCGCCAAATTGGACTCAAATTATATTAAAAGATTCTTCAAAATTATCTCCCAAATTTTTCACTAGTCCTCATTCATATTATGTTTAACACCGAATAGCATGTGCAGCCCTTAAATATTATTATTTAACTAATAGTATTTTGACTATATTTTGATTTCCTGTGGGGAAGTCGTGGCCTAATGGTTAGAGAGTTTGACACCTAACCCTAAAGTTGTGAGTTAGAGTCTCGGGCAGGCAATTCCATGACTGAGGTGCCCTTGAGCAAGGCACCGAACCACACTTAGTGAACCTTTCCCCGAATGACATGACAGATAATTATAACCTTTCCCTTGCATGACAGATAATTATAACAAATGTTTAAATGTATCTCAATTGGCACATTCTGAAAATTGTGTTAAAACATTCAGTTAAATTAACTGAATGAATCTTGACAGTGGCAAAAACCACAGTAAAATGATGATACCCACAGAACAGTATAGTATATAAGGACAACTAAATAATTCTCAATATAATTCTCAAATTTGAACCATATTAGAAGAATCAAGTAATATAACTAAACAAAACATTCACACAATTATTTGTACTTAAAATGGATAAGATGACATACAGGTGTATCACATGAGGTGCAAATAATTAGAACATTGTTACAGAGCATTTTGAAGGACGCTTGTCTTATTTTAAGCTCAGATATTTAGTTTGGTTTGCTCTTAATTGTTGAAGTGAGATGTTTCACCATGGTGAGCTCCAAAGAGCTCACTGATGCCTTTAGAAAGAAGATTATAGAGGCTTATTATTCATGTAAAAAGATCTCAAAATAATTTGTGATCAGCTATTTCACTGTCCAAAACATCATTTCCAAATGCAAAACATTTTAAACAGCTGCCAACATGGCCAGGCTTCTCAAGCAAATTCACCCCAAAGGCAGACTGTAAGACGCTTAACTTTCTTATTTTCTGGAAAGTTTAATGAAAGTTTAATGTGTCATAACTTGGGTTTTCTTCCACATATTTGCCTGAAATTTACCAGGATTATTCCAAATTATGAACTTTGCAAATAAAATCAATTTTGACTATGTTCGTTCAGACCACTATATACTTTGCGTTTTTATCCTCCAGGGTCCGTTGGACCCGGCCACATTTAGTGAGGCAATTGGTCACACTTTTGCCCTTTTCAGCACAACAAACATACATACAGACACAAAAATGCACACGCACGCAAAATACACACTCACACACCACACACACATGCACACACACCCACACACAAACACACACACAAATAGGGCATTGCATTTCATTAGGCCTCCAGGAAAAAAAGGTACATATTTGTAAATATTTCACACTTTCGATATGCCTTTGCCTAGCAGAGGGCAAAATATGATCTACCGAAATAATACTATGCACACACACACACACACACACACACACACACACACACACACACACACACACACACACACACACACACAAAAGTCCTCCAAAAAATATTTCACAGTTGTTATATACATTTGTCCAGCTGGGGGCAATATCTTCTCTTCTCTTCTCTTCTCTTCTCTTCTCTTCTCTTCTCTTCTCTTCTCTGTGTGTGTGTGTGTGTGTGTGTGTGTGTGTGTGTGTGTGTGTGTGTGTGTGTGGGTGTAATGGGATCAGATGACATCTGGTGGGCAAAATAGATATTACAAGTGCGAAATGTTCACAAATGTAAGCTGATCACACAGAATGGTGATAATTGTATAATTTTTTATTTATAAGCATACAAGTCAATTTGACCTGGAAAAAACAGGTTTTATTATTTGCTGACATTAAAAATGGTCAAAATGGTTTCAAAACAATCTCCTGGCTTTGAAATATACCAGCCTGCAATTGTGCATCAACTTTTGTGCCTCTATAGTGAAAATAATTCAAAATCTCTGTTTTTTTTTTACTAAAAAATGAGGCATCTTTGTATACAAATGAGGTTTATTATACATATATGTTAATATGTTGGAAACAAGTTAGACTAAAAAGGTGGGGAAAATGGCTATCATATATACTTCATGTTTTATAAGCAGTCAAAACAGACAAGGTCAAGTTGACTCGGCACTCCTAATTTGCATAGGAATTCAGGAAAAGAAAACAGGAGGGTTAAAGATGTTTCCAAAAACTATAAAATATCATCACAGGACCTACAGCAGGCTCTTGCTTCAGTTGATTTTAAAGTGCATGAATCTACAATCAGAAAGAGACTGAAAAACTTTACTTATCATGGGAGGTGTGCAAGAGGAAAATTTACTGTCTAAGAACAACATGAGGATAAGACTGAAGTTTGTGAAAGAACAGAGACAAAGGACAAGACCTCTGTTATAATGTGCTTTGGAAGAATGAGCATAAAACTGTATTATTTGGAGACCATAACAAGGGGAAGTTTGACGTAAACCAAATACATAATTTGAAACATTAGAGCAAAAAAAAACTCATACCTGAGGTTCCATAACTGTGAAACATGGAAATGTTATGGTTTGAAGATGCTTTGCTGCAGCAGGACCCGGCCAGCTCCTCATCATAGAATACACTATGAATTCTACATTGTAAGAAAAGGTTCTTGCAGAACATGTGAGACTGAAGCAGAACTGGACCTTCAAACATGACAAATATTTCCCAGTAAATCCACCAAGGATTTGCTGAACAGTAAAAAATGAAGAATTCTTAAATGGCCACGTCAAAGCCCAGATCTATATTCTAATGAGATCCTGTGTGGTGATTTGAAATGGACTGTGGATGTAAGAAACCCCTCAAACTTCAAACAGCTCAAAGAGTTGTGCATTGAGGAGTGGGGTAAACTTTCTTCCAGTTTGATGTCAGAAACTGTTAGATGGCTACAAGAAACATCTCATTGAGGTTATTCCAGCCAAAGGCGGAAACAGTAGCTATAAGTACACAGGTGTACTTATTTTTGTTGATTTATTTTATATAAAAATAGAAAAGGTGATATTTTTTATATGACATAACATCACTTTCATCTACAGGTAAAGCAATCTTCTTGACATGGATTATGTTTATAAAACGCTTAATTTTACTTGCAATTTTCAGATTTATAGTTTAATGAGCTAATCTATGTATTATTAGTTTAAAGAGCTAATCTATGGCTCCCTTAATTTGTGTGCACAAGAAATGTACTGCATTTTTCTGGAGAGCTCTATCACTGAAAGTTGCTTTCACAGTCAATGGCAGTGAGTGGTTAATTTTTTTTTGTTTGCTGCATAATGTAAAAGTTTATCTTCTCTATCCAACAGCCACAACAAACACGTCTTCAAGCACAAACACGTCCACAAATGACTCAAACACAGCTCCAGTAGCTGCAGTATACATCTTGGTCTTTAGCATCAACGAACCCTTTGTTTCAGCACTGGCCAATAAGAACTCTGCAGAATTTGCAGAAAAATCTGATTCCATTCGTAACCAGGTATGTTTTCTTGATAGTGAAAAGCAGGGGTGTCAAACTCTGGTGCGCGGGCAAAATTTGGCCCGCGGTGTAATTATATTTGGCCCGCGAGATCATATCAATTGTGCGTTACAGCTGGCTAGCCGCATGCTCCGCTAATACTACAAATCCCAGAATGCCTTGCCACTGTATTGATGCGTAGTCACGAACAGCAAGCGCCCCTCATTCTCTTTTAACAGTCGTTAAAGGCAGGGTCTCCGATTTTTGAGAAATGCTTCAGAAAACTGAGTCGGGCTGATAATAGACAAAAATCAAAACAAAAATCAAAACAAACGTGTAGAAAGGGGCGGGGCTTTTCAATATGGGCAGAGAGAGTGTTCAGTGCGCATGTGTGACATTAGCAGAAAGCGGTTTTAACATCGACATGGAGGATAAAAACAAAGAAAGAAAGCGAAGAAAGGCTTACGATAAGGCAAGAAGTAGGACATGTTAATATAGGATCAGTATTCCAGCGCTGTAGAGAACTGAAGGAGCAGGAAGTTGGCAACATATTCACAGATTGGAGTTTCCCGAGTCAATAACTCCTGAGCAAAACGCTGTTACTACACAAATAACACCTCTTTTCTATTGTAGTAATGTAGAGAGGCAGCTACAACCGCGTTTTGTGTAGTAACAGTGTTTAGCTCAGGAGTTATTGACTTGGGAAAGAACTCAGGAGTTGTTCCAAATCCTGTGTTTAAGCAAAACTAAAGTTTGTTTCCATATGAAAAAGGTTGAACATTACATATCAGTTAATTGCAGTTAATTTTTCAATAAATATTCAGTTTGGCCCGTGACTTTATCTCAGTTTTATATTTTGGCCAAACTGTAAATTTGAGTTTGACACCCCTGGTGAAAAGTAAAAGTTTACAAACAAAATTATTATCTTGCCATCTAAATATTTCTACTGTTATTGAACATAAGGTGAAGAACCCATAACGGTATAAATGGTAGCATTCTGTCAATAGTTTATACATACTGGTCATGTACGATTCTTCTGTCATCTTTATATGAATACTGTGAAAATAAGCACATTTTCCATGCCATGGGGCAAGTGTCTGCATTTGAACATTTATATGTCTCTGTATATGACTCACTCGTTAACTTTAACCATATCCAGGTCTAATAGAGACTAAAACAAAATGCCTGTGTAAATGAGATCATTGTTTATATCTTATTTTTTCAGCTTGAAGCAAATTACAGAGAAATCTTCACAAACTTTATCAAGGCAATCATTCATGGTTTCAGGTAAAAACTAATATATGAAAATCTTGCTCTGAATGTATTTTTCTCTTTACTTTTGATGATCCAGAACTTGATCCTGTTTTTAACTGTGGTTGTGTTTTAGCAATGGTTCAATTGTGACAAATTCCAGCCTTGAATTTAGTGACAACGGCACCATCCCAACTGATTCTACAATAGCATCCATCCTCGTTAATTCAACTACCAACTCAAGCTTAAATATTGTTCCAAATTCTATAAGTGTCAGCCAGGTTCTTGGTCAGTATAAACTTTTAATGATATTGCATTTAATAAATGATCAGTACAAGTGATGTATATTCTAACTGCAATTTTACCTCAAACTCAACAGTGACCAACACACCTACAAACATCTCTTCAGAAAACACAACTTCACCCGACGCAAATTCAGAAAATGCAACTTCAGCAAACACAACTTCAGCAAACACAACTTCACCCGACGCAAATTCAGAAAATGCAACTTCAGCAAACACAACTTTACCTGACGCAAATTCAGAAAATGCAACTTCAGCAAACACAACTTCACCTGACTCAAAGTCAGAAAATGCAACTTCAGCAAACACAACTTCAGCAAACACAACTTTACCCGATGCAAATTCAGAAAATACAACTTCAGCAAACACAACTTCACCCGACGCAAATTCAGAAAATACAACGTCAGCAAATACAACTTCAGCAAACACAACTTCACCCGACGCAAATTCAGAAAATGCAACTTCAGCAAACACAACTTTAGCAAACACAACTTCACCCGACGCAAATTCAGAAAATGCAACTTCAGCAAACACAACTTTACCCGACGCAAATTCAGAAAATACAACTTCAGCAAACACAACTTCAGCAAACACAACTTCACCCGACGCAAATTCAGAAAATGCAACTTCAGCAAACACAACTTCACCCGAAGCAAATTCAGAAAATGCAACTTCAGCAAACACAACTTCACCCGACGCAAATTCAGAAAATGGAACTTCAGCAAACACAACTTCACCCAACGCAACTTCAGAAAATGCAACTTCAGCAAACACAACTTCATCAAACACAACTTCACCCGACGCAAATTCAGAAAATGCAACTTCAGCAAACACAACTTTAGCAAACACAACTTCACCCGACGCAAATTCAGAAAATGCAACTTCAGCAAACACAACTTTACCCGACGCAAATTCAGAAAATACAACTTCAGCAAACACAACTTCACCCAACGCAACTTCAGAAAATGCAACTTCAGCAAACACAACTTCATCAAACACAACTTCACCCGACGCAAATTCAGAAAATGCAACTTCAGCAAACACAACTTCAGCAAACACAACTTCACCCGACGCAAATTCAGAAAATGCAACTTCAGCAAACACAACTTCAGCAAACACAACTTTAACTGACGCAAATTCAGAAAATGCAACTTCAGCAAACACAACTTCAGGAAACACAACTTCACCTGACGCAAATTCAGAAAATGCAACTTCAGCAAAAACAACTTCAGCAAACACAACTTCACCCGACGCAACTTCAGAAAATGCAACTTCAGCAAACACAACTTCACCCAACGCAAATTCAGAAAATACAACTTCAGCAAACACAACTTCACCCGACGCAAATTCAGAAAATGCAACTTCAGCAAACACAACTTCACCCGAAGCAAATTCAGAAAATACAACTTCAGTAAACACGACTTCAGCAAACACAACTTCAGCAAACACAACTTCAGCAAACACAATCCCAAATACGTCCACAAATGACTCAAACACAGCTCCAGTAGCTGCAGTATACAGCTTGGTCTTTAGCGTCAACGAACCCTTTGTTTCAGCGCTGGCCAATAAGAACTCTCCAGAGTTTTTAGCTAAATCTGAATTCATCCGTAAGCAGGTATGTTTTCTTGATAGTGAAAAGTAAAAGTTTCAAAACAAAATTATTATCTTGACATCTAAATATTTCTACTGTTATTGAACATAAGGTGAAGAACCCATAACGGTATAAATGGTAGCATTCTGTCAATAGTTTATACATACTGGTCATGTACGATTCTTCTGTCATCTTTATATGAATACTGTGAAAATAAGCACATTTTCCATGCCATGGGGCAAGTGTCTGCATTTGAACATTTATATGTCTCTGTATATGACTCACTCGTTAACTTTAACCATATCCAGGTCTAATAGAGACTAAAACAAAATGCCTGTGTAAATGAGATCATTGTTTATATCTTATTTTTTCAGCTTGAAGCAAATTACAGAGAAATCTTCACAAACTTTATCAAGGCAATCATTCATGGTTTCAGGTAAAAACTAATATATGAAAATCTTGCTCTGAATGTATTTTTCTCTTTACTTTTGATGATCCAGAACTTGATCCTGTTTTTAACTGTGGTTGTGTTTTAGCAATGGTTCAATTGTGACAAATTCCAGCCTTGAATTTAGTGACAACGGCACCATCCCAACTGATTCTACAATAGCATCCATCCTCGTTAATTCAACTACCAACTCAAGCTTAAATATTGTTCCAAATTCTATAAGTGTCAGCCAGGTTCTTGGTCAGTATAAACTTTTAATGATATTGCATTTAATAAATGATCAGTACAAGTGATGTATATTCTAACTGCAATTTTACCTCAAACTCAACAGTGACCAACACACCTACAAACATCTCTTCAGAAAACACAACTTCACCCGACGCAAATTCAGAAAATGCAACTTCAGCAAACACAACTTCAGCAAACTCAACTTCACCCGACGCAAATTCAGAAAATGCAACTTCAGCAAACACAACTTTACCTGACGCAAATTCAGAAAATGCAACTTCAGCAAACACAACTTCAGCAAACTCAACTTCACCCGACGCAAATTCAGAAAATGCAACTTCAGCAAACACAACTTCACCCGACGCAAATTCAGAAAATGCAACTTCAGCAAACACAACTTCACCCGACACAACTTCAGAAAATGCTACTTCAGCAAACACAACTTCACCTGACGCAAATTCAGAAAATGCAACTTCAGCAAACACAACTTCAGCAAACACAACTTTACCCGACTCAAAGTCAGAAAATGCAACTTCAGCAAACACAACTTCAGCAAACACAACTTTACCCGATGCAAATTCAGAAAATACAACTTCAGCAAACACAACTTCACCCGACGCAAATTCAGAAAATACAACGTCAGCAAATACAACTTCAGCAAACACAACTTCACCCGACGCAAATTCAGAAAATGCAACTTCAGCAAACACAACTTTAGCAAACACAACTTCACCCGACGCAAATTCAGAAAATGCAACTTCAGCAAACACAACTTTACCCGACGCAAATTCAGAAAATACAACTTCAGCAAACACAACTTCACCCGACGCAAATTCAGAAAATGCAACTTCAGCAAACACAACTTCACCCGAAGCAAATTCAGAAAATGCAACTTCAGCAAACACAACTTCACCCGACGCAAATTCAGAAAATGCAACTTCAGCAAACACAACTTCACCCAACGCAACTTCAGAAAATGCAACTTCAGCAAACACAACTTCATCAAACACAACTTCACCCGACGCAAATTCAGAAAATGCAACTTCAGCAAACACAACTTCAGCAAACACAACTTCACCCGACGCAAATTCAGAAAATGCAACTTCAGCAAACACAACTTCAGCAAACACAACTTCACCTGACGCAAATTCAGAAAATGCAACTTCAGCAAACACAACTTCAGCAAACACAACTTCACCCGACGCAACTTCAGAAAATGCAACTTCAGCAAACACAACTTCACCTGACGCAAATTCAGAAAATGCAACTTCAGCAAACACAACTTCAGCAAACACAACTTCACCCGACGCAACTTCAGAAAATGCAACTTCAGCAAACACAACTTCACCCAACGCAAATTCAGAAAATACAACTTCAGCAAACACAACTTCACCCGACGCAAATTCAGAAAATGCAACTTCAGCAAACACAACTTCACCCGACGCAAATTCAGAAAATGCAACTTCAGCAAACACAACTTCACCCGAAGCAAATTCAGAAAATACAACTTCAGTAAACACGACTTCAGCAAACACAACTTCAGCAAACACAACTTCAGCAAACACAATCCCAAATACGTCCACAAATGACTCAAACACAGCTCCAGTAGCTGCAGTATACAGCTTGGTCTTTAGCGTCAACGAACCCTTTGTTTCAGCGCTGGCCAATAAGAACTCTCCAGAGTTTTTAGCTAAATCTGAATTCATCCGTAAGCAGGTATGTTTTCTTGATAGTGAAAAGTAAAAGTTTCAAAACAAAATTATTATCTTGACATCTAAATATTTCTACTGTTATTGATTATAAGGTGAAGAACCCATAACGGTATAAATGGTAGCATTCTGTCAATAGTTTATACATACTGGTCATGTACGATTCTTCTGTCATCTTTATATGAATACTGTGAAAATAAGCACATTTTCCATGCCATGGGGCAAGTGTCTGCATTTGAACATTTATATGTCTCTGTATATGACTCACTCGTTAACTTTAACCATATCCAGGTCTAATAGAGACTAAAACAAAATGCCTGTGTAAATGAGATCATTGTTTATATCTTATTTTTTCAGCTTGAAGCAAATTACAGAGAAATCTTCACAAACTTTATCAGGGCAATCATTCATGGTTTCAGGTAAAAACTAATATATGAAAATCTTGCTCTGAATGTATTTTTCTCTTTACTTTTGATGATCCAGAACTTGATCCTGTTTTTAACTGTGGTTGTGTTTTAGCAATGGTTCAATTGTGACAAATTCCAGCCTTGAATTTAGTGACAACGGCACCATCCCAACTGATTCTACAATAGCATCCATCCTCGTTAATTCAACTACCAACTCAAGCTTAAATATTGTTCCAAATTCTATAAGTGTCAGCCAGGTTCTTGGTCAGTATAAACTTTTAATGATATTGCATTTAATAAATGATCAGTACAAGTGATGTATATTCTAACTGCAATTTTACCTCAAACTCAACAGTGACCAACACACCTACAAACATCTCTTCAGAAAACACAACTTCACCCGACGCAAATTCAGAAAATGCAACTTCAGCAAACACAACTTCAGCAAACACAACTTCACCCAACGCAAATTCAGAAAATGCAACTTCAGCAAACACAACTTTACCTGACGCAAATTCAGAAAATGCAACTTCAGCAAACACAACTTCAGCAAACTCGACTTCACCCGACGCAAATTCAGAAAATGCAACTTCAGCAAACACAACTTCACCCGACGCAAATTCAGAAAATGCAACTTCAGCAAACACAACTTCACCCGACACAACTTCAGAAAATGCTACTTCAGCAAACACAACTTCACCTGACGCAAATTCAGAAAATGCAACTCCAGCAAACACAACTTCAGCAAACACAACTTTACCCGACTCAAAGTCAGAAAATGCAACTTCAGCAAACACAACTTCAGCAAACACAACTTTACCCGATGCAAATTCAGAAAATACAACTTCAGCAAACACAACTTCACCCGACGCAAATTCAGAAAATACAACGTCAGCAAATACAACTTCAGCAAACACAACTTCACCCGACGCAAATTCAGAAAATGCAACTTCAGCAAACACAACTTTAGCAAACACAACTTCACCCGACGCAAATTCAGAAAATGCAACTTCAGCAAACACAACTTCACCCGAAGCAAATTCAGAAAATGCAACTTCAGCAAACACAACTTCACCCGACGCAAATTCAGAAAATGCAACTTCAGCAAACACAACTTCACCCAACGCAACTTCAGAAAATGCAACTTCAGCAAACACAACTTCATCAAACACAACTTCACCCGACGCAAATTCAGAAAATGCAACTTCAGCAAACACAACTTCAGCAAACACAACTTCACCCGACGCAAATTCAGAAAATGCAACTTCAGCAAACACAACTTCAGCAAACACAACTTTAACTGACGCAACTTCAGAAAATGCAACTTCAGCAAACACAACTTCAGCAAACACAACTTCACCCGACGCAAATTCAGAAAATGCAACTTCAGCAAACACAACTTCAGCAAACACAACTTCACCCGACGCAACTTCAGAAAATGCAACTTCAGCAAACACAACTTCACCCAACGCAAATTCAGAAAATACAACTTCAGCAAACACAACTTCACCTGACGCAAATTCAGAAAATGCAACTTCAGCAAACACAACTTCAGCAAACTCAACTTCACCCGACGCAAATTCAGAAAATGCAACTTCAGCAAACACAACTTCACCCGACGCAAATTCAGAAAATGCAACTTCAGCAAACACAACTTCACCCGACACAACTTCAGAAAATGCTACTTCAGCAAACACAACTTCACCTGACGCAAATTCAGAAAATGCAACTTCAGCAAACACAACTTCAGCAAACACAACTTTACCCGACTCAAATTCAGAAAATGCAACTTCAGCAAACACAACTTCAGCAAACACAACTTTACCCGATGCAAATTCAGAAAATACAACTTCAGCAAACACAACTTCACCCGACGCAAATTCAGAAAATACAACGTCAGCAAATACAACTTCAGCAAACACAACTTCACCCGACGCAAATTCAGAAAATGCAACTTCAGCAAACACAACTTTAGCAAATACAACTTCACCCGACGCAAATTCAGAAAATGCAACTTCAGCAAACACAACTTTACCCGACGCAAATTCAGAAAATACAACTTCAGCAAACACAACTTCAGCAAACACAACTTCACCCGACGCAAATTCAGAAAATGCAACTTCAGCAAACACAACTTCACCCGAAGCAAATTCAGAAAATGCAACTTCAGCAAACACAACTTCACCCGACGCAAATTCAGAAAATGGAACTTCAGCAAACACAACTTCACCCAACGCAACTTCAGAAAATGCAACTTCAGCAAACACAACTTCATCAAACACAACTTCACCCGACGCAAATTCAGAAAATGCAACTTCAGCAAACACAACTTCAGCAAACACAACTTCACCTGACGCAAATTCAGAAAATGCAACTTCAGCAAACACAACTTCAGCAAACACAATCCCAAATACGTCCACAAATGACTCAAACACAGCTCCAGTAGCTGCAGTATACAGCTTGGTCTTTAGCGTCAACGAACCCTTTGTTTCAGCGCTGGCCATTAAGAACTCTCCAGAGTTTTTAGCTAAATCTGAATTCATCCGTAAGCAGGTATGTTTTCTTGATAGTGAAAAGTAAAAGTTTCAAAACAAAATTATTATCTTGACATCTAAATATTTCTACTGTTATTGAACATAAGGTGAAGAACCCATAACGGTATAAATGGTAGCATTCTGTCAATAGGTTAGACATACTGGTCATGTACAATTCTTCTATCGTCTTTTTATGAATACTTTGAAAATAAGCACATTTTCCATGCCATGGGGCAAGTGTCTGCATTTGAACATTTATATGTCTCTGTATATGACTCATTTGTTAATTTTAACCATATCCAGGTCTAATAGTGACTAAAACAAAATGCCTGTGTAAATGAGATCATTGTTTATATCTGTTATTTTTTCAGCTTGAAGCATATTACAGAGTAATCTTCACAAACTTTATCAGGGCAATCATTCATGGTTTCAGGTAAAAACTAATATATGAAAATCTTGCTCTGAATGTATTGTTCTCTTTACTTTTGATGATCCAGAACTTGATCCTGTTTTTAACTGTGGTTGTGTTTTAGCAATGGTTCAATTGTGACAAATTCCAGCCTTGAATTTAGTGACAACGGCACCATCCCAACTGATTCTACAATAGAATCCATCCTCGTTAATTCAACTACCAACTCAAGCTTGAATATTGTTCCAGATTCTATAAGTGTCAGCCAGGTTCTTGGTCAGTATAAACTTTTAATGATATTGCATTTAATAAATGATCAGTACAAGTGATGTATATTCTAACTGCAATTTTACGTCAAACTCAACAGTGAACAACACACCTACAACCACCAGCACACCTACCACAATCTCTCCAGCAAACACAACTACAGCAAACACAACTTCAGAAAACACAACTTCACCTGCCACAACTTCAGAAAACACAAATTCAGAAAATACAACTTCACCCACCACAACTTCAGAAAACACAACTTCACCCATCACAACTTCAGAAAATACAACTTCACCAATAACAATTTCAGAAAACACAACTTCACCCATCACAACTTCAGAAAACACAACTTCACCTGCCACAACTTCTGAAAACACAACTCCACCTGCCACAACTTCAGAAAACACAACTCCACCTGCCACAACTTCAGCCACCACAACTTCCGAAAACACAACTTCACCTGCCACAACTTCAGAAAACACAACTACAGCAAACACAACTACAGCAAACACAACTTCAGGAAACACAATCCCAAACACGTCCACAAATGACTCAAACACAGCTCCAGTAGCTGCAGTATACAGCTTGGTCTTTAGCGTCAACGAACCCTTTGTTTCAGCGCTGGCCAATAAGAACTCTCCAGAGTTTTTAGCTAAATCTGAATTCATCCGTAAGCAGGTATGTTTTCTTGATAGTGAAAAGTAAAAGTTTCAAAACAAAATTATTATCTTGACATCTAAATATTTCTACTGTTATTGAACATAAGGTGAAGAACCCATAACGGTATAAATGGTAGCATTCTGTCAATAGGTTAGACATACTGGTCATGTACGATTCTTCTATCGTCTTTTTATGAATACTTTGAAAATAAGCACATTTTCCATGCCATGGGGCAAGTGTCTGCATTTGAACATTTATATGTCTCTGTATATGACTCATTTGTTAATTTTAACCATATCCAGGTCTAATAGTGACTAAAACAAAATGCCTGTGTAAATGAGATCATTGTTTATATCTGTTATTTTTTCAGCTTGAAGCATATTACAGAGTAATCTTCACAAACTTTATCAGGGCAATCATTCATGGTTTCAGGTAAAAACTAATATATGAAAATCTTGCTCTGAATGTATTGTTCTCTTTACTTTTGATGATCCAGAACTTGATCCTGTTTTTAACTGTGGTTGTGTTTTAGCAATGGTTCAATTGTGACAAATTCCAGCCTTGAATTTAGTGACAACGGCACCATCCCAACTGATTCTACAATAGAATCCATCCTCGTTAATTCAACTACCAACTCAAGCTTGAATATTGTTCCAGATTCTATAAGTGTCAGCCAGGTTCTTGGTCAGTATAAACTTTTAATGATATTGCATTTAATAAATGATCAGTACAAGTGATGTATATTCTAACTGCAATTTTACGTCAAACTCAACAGTGAACAACACACCTACAACCACCAGCACACCTACCACAATCTCTCCAGCAAACACAACTACAGCAAACACAACTTCAGAAAACACAACTTCACCCATCACAACTTCAGAAAACACAACTTCACCTGCCACAACTTCTGAAAACACAACTCCACCTGCCACAACTTCAGAAAACACAACTCCACCTGCCACAACTTCAGCCACCACAACTTCAGAAAACACAACTTCACCTGCCACAACTTCAGAAAACACAACTACAGCAAACACAACTTCAGCCACCACAACTTCAGAAAATACAACTTCACCTGCCACAACTTCAGAAAACACAACTTCACCCATCACAACTTCAGAAAATACAACTTCACCCACCACAACTTCAGAAAACACAACTTCACCCATCACAACTTCAGAAAATACAACTTCACCAATAACAACTTCAGAAAACACAACTTCACCCATCACAACTTCAGAAAACACAACTCCACCTGCCACAACTTCTGAAAACACAACTCCACCTGCCACAACTTCAGAAAACACAACTCCACCTGCCACAACTTCAGCCACCACAACTTCACCTGCCACAACTTCAGCCACCACAACTTCAGCAAACACAACTTCAGCCACCACAACTTCAGAAAATACAACTTCACCTGCCACAACTTCAGAAAACACAACTACAGCAAACACAACTTCAGCCACCACAACTTCAGAAAATACAACTTCACCTGCCACAACTTCAGAAAACACAACTTCACCCATCACAACTTCAGAAAATACAACTTCACCCACCACAACTTCAGAAAACACAACTTCACCCATCACAACTTCAGAAAATACAACTTCACCAATAACAACTTCAGAAAACACAACTTCACCCATCACAACTTCAGAAAACACAACTCCACCTTCCACAACTTCAGCCACCACAACTTCAGAAAACACAACTTCACCTGCCACAACTTCTGAAAACACAACTCCATCTGCCACAACTTCAGAAAACACAACTCCACCTGCCACAACTTCAGCCACCACAACTTCAGAAAACACAACTTCACCTGCCACAACTTCAGAAAACACAACTAAAGCAAACACAACTTCAGCAAACACAACTTCAGGAAACACAATCCCAAACACGTCCACAAATGACTCAAACACAGCTCCAGTAGCTGCAGTATACAGCTTGGTCTTTAGAGTCAACGAACCTTTTGTTTCAGCGCTGGCCTATAAGAACTCTCCAGAGTTTTTAGCTAAATCTGAATTCATCCGTAAGCAGGTATGTTTTCTTGATAGTGAAAAGTAAAAGTTTGAAAACAAAATTATTATCTTGACATCTAAATATTTCTACTGTTATTGAACATAATGTGAAGAACCCATAATGGTATAAATGGTAGCATTCTGTCAATAGGTTAGACATACTGGTCATGTACGATTCTTCTATCGTCTTTTTATGAATACTTTGAAAATAAGCACATTTTCCATGCCATGGGGCAAGTGTCTGCATTTGAACATTTATATGTCTCTGTATATGACTCATTTGTTAATTTTAACCATATCCAGGTCTAATAGTGACTAAAACAAAATGCCTGTGTAAATGAGATCATTGTTTATATCTGTTATTTTTTCAGCTTGAAGCATATTACAGAGCAATCTTCACAAACTTTATCAGGGCAATCATTCATGGTTTCAGGTAAAAACTAATATATGAAAATCTTGCTCTGAATGTATTTTTCTCTTTACTTTTGATGATCCAGAACTTGATCCTGTTTTTAACTGTGGTTGTGTTTTAGCAATGGTTCAATTGTGACAAATTCCAGCCTTGAATTTAGTGACAACGGCACCATGCCAACTGAATCTACAATAGAATCCATCCTCGTTAATTCAACTACCAACTCAAGCTTGAATATTGTTCCAGATTCTATAAGTGTCAGCCAGGTTCTTGGTCAGTATAAACTTTTAATGATATTGCATTTAATAAATGATCAGTACAAGTGATGTATATTCTAACTGCAATTTTACGTCAAACTCAACAGTGAACAACACACCTGCAACCACCAGCACACCTACCACAATCTCTCCAGCAAACACAACTACAGCAAACACAACTTCAGAAAACACAACTTCACCTGCCACAACTTCAGAAAACACAACTCCACCTGCCACAACTTCAGAAAACACAACTCCACCTGCCACAACTTCAGCCACCACAACTTCACCTGCCACAACTTCAGAAAACACAACTACAGCAAACACAACTTCAGCCACCACAACTTCAGAAAATACAACTTCACCTGCCACAACTTCAGAAAACACAACTACAGCAAACACAACTTCAGCCACCACAACTTCAGAAAATACAACTTCACCTGCCACAACTTCAGAAAACACAACTTCACCCATCACAACTTCAGAAAATACAACTTCACCCACCACAACTTCAGAAAACACAACTTCACCCATCACAACTTCAGAAAATACAACTTCACCAATAACAACTTCAGAAAACACAACTTCACCCATCACAACTTCAGAAAACACAACTCCACCTTCCACAACTTCAGCCACCACAACTTCAGAAAACACAACTTCACCTGCCACAACTTCTGAAAACACAACTCCATCTGCCACAACTTCAGAAAACACAACTCCACCTGCCACAACTTCAGCCACCACAACTTCAGAAAACACAACTTCACCTGCCACAACTTCAGAAAACACAACTAAAGCAAACACAACTTCAGCAAACACAACTTCAGGAAACACAATCCCAAACACGTCCACAAATGACTCAAACACAGCTCCAGTAGCTGCAGTATACAGCTTGGTCTTTAGAGTCAACGAACCTTTTGTTTCAGCGCTGGCCTATAAGAACTCTCCAGAGTTTTTAGCTAAATCTGAATTCATCCGTAAGCAGGTATGTTTTCTTGATAGTGAAAAGTAAAAGTTTGAAAACAAAATTATTATCTTGACATCTAAATATTTCTACTGTTATTGAACATAATGTGAAGAACCCATAATGGTATAAATGGTAGCATTCTGTCAATAGGTTAGACATACTGGTCATGTACGATTCTTCTATCGTCTTTTTATGAATACTTTGAAAATAAGCACATTTTCCATGCCATGGGGCAAGTGTCTGCATTTGAACATTTATATGCCTCTGTATATGACTCATTTGTTAATTTTAACCATATCCAGGTCTAATAGTGACTAAAACAAAATGCCTGTGTAAATGAGATCATTGTTTATATCTGTTATTTTTTCAGCTTGAAGCATATTACAGAGCAATCTTCACAAACTTTATCAGGGCAATCATTCATGGTTTCAGGTAAAAACTAATATATGAAAATCTTGCTCTGAATGTATTTTTCTCTTTACTTTTGATGATCCAGAACTTGATCCTGTTTTTAACTGTGGTTGTGTTTTAGCAATGGTTCAATTGTGACAAATTCCAGCCTTGAATTTAGTGACAACGGCACCATGCCAACTGAATCTACAATAGAATCCATCCTCGTTAATTCAACTACCAACTCAAGCTTGAATATTGTTCCAGATTCTATAAGTGTCAGCCAGGTTCTTGGTCAGTATAAACTTTTAATGATATTGCATTTAATAAATGATCAGTACAAGTGATGTATATTCTAACTGCAATTTTACGTCAAACTCAACAGTGAACAACACACCTGCAACCACCAGCACACCTACCACAATCTCTCCAGCAAACACAACTACAGCAAACACAACTTCAGAAAACACAACTTCACCTGCCACAACTTCAGAAAACACAACTCCACCTGCCACAACTTCAGAAAACACAACTCCACCTGCCACAACTTCAGCCACCACAACTTCACCTGCCACAACTTCAGAAAACACAACTACAGCAAACACAACTTCAGCCACCACAACTTCAGAAAATACAACTTCACCTGCCACAACTTCAGAAAACACAACTACAGCAAACACAACTTCAGCCACCACAACTTCAGAAAATACAACTTCACCTGCCACAACTTCAGAAAACACAACTTCACCCATCACAACTTCAGAAAATACAACTTCACCCACCACAACTTCAGAAAACACAACTTCACCCATCACAACTTCAGAAAATACAACTTCACCAATAACAACTTCAGAAAACACAACTTCACCCATCACAACTTCAGAAAACACAACTCCACCTTCCACAACTTCAGCCACCACAACTTCAGAAAACACAACTTCACCTGCCACAACTTCTGAAAACACAACTCCATCTGCCACAACTTCAGAAAACACAACTCCACCTGCCACAACTTCAGCCACCACAACTTCAGAAAACACAACTTCACCTGCCACAACTTCAGAAAACACAACTAAAGCAAACACAACTTCAGCAAACACAACTTCAGGAAACACAATCCCAAACACGTCCACAAATGACTCAAACACAGCTCCAGTAGCTGCAGTATACAGCTTGGTCTTTAGAGTCAACGAACCTTTTGTTTCAGCGCTGGCCTATAAGAACTCTCCAGAGTTTTTAGCTAAATCTGAATTCATCCGTAAGCAGGTATGTTTTCTTGATAGTGAAAAGTAAAAGTTTGAAAACAAAATTATTATCTTGACATCTAAATATTTCTACTGTTATTGAACATAATGTGAAGAACCCATAATGGTATAAATGGTAGCATTCTGTCAATAGGTTAGACATACTGGTCATGTACGATTCTTCTATCGTCTTTTTATGAATACTTTGAAAATAAGCACATTTTCCATGCCATGGGGCAAGTGTCTGCATTTGAACATTTATATGTCTCTGTATATGACTCATTTGTTAATTTTAACCATATCCAGGTCTAATAGTGACTAAAACAAAATGCCTGTGTAAATGAGATCATTGTTTATATCTGTTATTTTTTCAGCTTGAAGCATATTACAGAGCAATCTTCACAAACTTTATCAGGGCAATCATTCATGGTTTCAGGTAAAAACTAATATATGAAAATCTTGCTCTGAATGTATTTTTCTCTTTACTTTTGATGATCCAGAACTTGATCCTGTTTTTAACTGTGGTTGTGTTTTAGCAATGGTTCAATTGTGACAAATTCCAGCCTTGAATTTAGTGACAACGGCACCATGCCAACTGAATCTACAATAGAATCCATCCTCGTTAATTCAACTACCAACTCAAGCTTGAATATTGTTCCAGATTCTATAAGTGTCAGCCAGGTTCTTGGTCAGTATAAACTTTTAATGATATTGCATTTAATAAATGATCAGTACAAGTGATGTATATTCTAACTGCAATTTTACGTCAAACTCAACAGTGAACAACACACCTGCAACCACCAGCACACCTACCACAATCTCTCCAGCAAACACAACTACAGCAAACACAACTTCAGAAAACACAACTTCACCTGCCACAACTTCAGAAAACACAACTCCACCTGCCACAACTTCAGAAAACACAACTCCACCTGCCACAACTTCAGCCACCACAACTTCACCTGCCACAACTTCAGAAAACACAACTACAGCAAACACAACTTCAGCCACCACAACTTCAGAAAATACAACTTCACCTGCCACAACTTCAGAAAACACAACTACAGCAAACACAACTTCAGCCACCACAACTTCAGAAAATACAACTTCACCTGCCACAACTTCAGAAAACACAACTTCACCCATCACAACTTCAGAAAATACAACTTCACCCACCACAACTTCAGAAAACACAACTTCACCCATCACAACTTCAGAAAATACAACTTCACCAATAACAACTTCAGAAAACACAACTTCACCCATCACAACTTCAGAAAACACAACTCCACCTTACACAACTTCAGCCACCACAACTTCAGAAAACACAACTTCACCTGCCACAACTTCTGAAAACACAACTCCATCTGCCACAACTTCAGAAAACACAACTCCACCTGCCACAACTTCAGCCACCACAACTTCAGAAAACACAACTTCACCTGCCACAACTTCTGAAAACACAACTCCATCTGCCACAACTTCAGAAAACACAACTCCACCTGCCACAACTTCAGCCACCACAACTTCAGAAAACACAACTTCACCTGCCACAACTTCAGAAAACACAACTAAAGCAAACACAACTTCAGCAAACACAACTTCAGGAAACACAATCCCAAACACGTCCACAAATGACTCAAACACAGCTCCAGTAGCTGCAGTATACAGCTTGGTCTTTAGAGTCAACGAACCTTTTGTTTCAGCGCTGGCCTATAAGAACTCTCCAGAGTTTTTAGCTAAATCTGAATTCATCCGTAAGCAGGTATGTTTTCTTGATAGTGAAAAGTAAAAGTTTGAAAACAAAATTATTATCTTGACATCTAAATATTTCTACTGTTATTGAACATAATGTGAAGAACCCATAATGGTATAAATGGTAGCATTCTGTCAATAGGTTAGACATACTGGTCATGTACGATTCTTCTATCGTCTTTTTATGAATACTTTGAAAATAAGCACATTTTCCATGCCATGGGGCAAGTGTCTGCATTTGAACATTTATATGTCTCTGTATATGACTCATTTGTTAATTTTAACCATATCCAGGTCTAATAGTGACTAAAACAAAATGCCTGTGTAAATGAGATCATTGTTTATATCTGTTATTTTTTCAGCTTGAAGCATATTACAGAGCAATCTTCACAAACTTTATCAGGGCAATCATTCATGGTTTCAGGTAAAAACTAATATATGAAAATCTTGCTCTGAATGTATTTTTCTCTTTACTTTTGATGATCCAGAACTTGATCCTGTTTTTAACTGTGGTTGTGTTTTAGCAATGGTTCAATTGTGACAAATTCCAGCCTTGAATTTAGTGACAACGGCACCATGCCAACTGAATCTACAATAGAATCCATCCTCGTTAATTCAACTACCAACTCAAGCTTGAATATTGTTCCAGATTCTATAAGTGTCAGCCAGGTTCTTGGTCAGTATAAACTTTTAATGATATTGCATTTAATAAATGATCAGTACAAGTGATGTATATTCTAACTGCAATTTTACGTCAAACTCAACAGTGAACAACACACCTGCAACCACCAGCACACCTACCACAATCTCTCCAGCAAACACAACTACAGCAAACACAACTTCAGAAAACACAACTTCACCTGCCACAACTTCAGAAAACACAACTTCACCTACCACAACTTCAGAAAACACAACTTCACCCATCACAACTTCAGAAAATACAACTTCACCAATAACAACTTCAGAAAATACAACTTCACCCATCACAACTACAGCAAACACAACTTCACCCACCACAACTTTAGAAAACACAACTTCACCCATTACAACTTTAGAAAACACAACTTCACCCATTACAACTTCAGAAAACACAACTTCACCTGCCACAACTTCAGAAAACACAACTCCACTTGCCACAACTTCAGCCACCACAACTTCAGAAAACACAACTTCACCAATAACAACTTCAGAAAATACAACTTCACCCATCACAACTACAGCAAACACAACTTCACCCACCACAACTTTAGAAAACACAACTTCACCCATTACAACTTTAGAAAACACAACTTCACCCATTACAACTTTAGAAAACACAACTTCACCCATTACAACTTCAGCAAACACAACTTCACCTGCCACAACTTCAGAAAACACAACTTCACCCATTACAACTTCAGAAAACACAACTTCACCTACCACAACTTCAGAAAACACAACTTCACCCATCACAACTTCAGAAAATACAACTTCACCAATAACAACTTCAGAAAATACAACTTCACCCATCACAACTACAGCAAACACAACTTCACCCACCACAACTTTAGAAAACACAACTTCACCCATTACAACTTTAGAAAACACAACTTCACCCATTACAACTTCAGAAAACACAACTTCACCTGCCACAACTTCAGAAAACACAACTCCACTTGCCACAACTTCAGCCACCACAACTTCAGAAAACACAACTTCACCCATTACAACTTCAGAAAATACAACTTCACCCACCACAACTTCAGAAAACACAACTCCACCTGCCACAACTTCAGAAAACACAACTCCACCTGCCACAACTTCAGCCACCACTACTTCAGAAAACACAACTTCACCTGCCACAACTTCAGAAAACAAAACTTCACCTGCCACAACTTCAGAAAACACAACTTCACCCATCACAACTTCAGAAAATACAACTTCACCCACCACAACTTCAGAAAACACAACTACAGCAAACACAACTTCATCCACCGAAACATCAGCAAACACAACTTCACCCACCACAACTTCAGAAAACACAACTACAGCAAACACAACTTCATCCACCACAACTTCAGAAAACACAACTCCACCTGCCACAACATCAGCCACCACAACTCTAGAAAACACAACTTCACCTGCCACAACTTCAGAAAACACAACTTCACCCATCACAACTTCAGAAAATACAACTTCACCCATCACAACTACAGCAAACACAACTTCACCCACCACAACTTCAGAAAATACAACTTCACCCATCACAACATCAGCAAACACAACTTCACCCACCACAACTTCAGAAAACACAACTACAGCAAACACAACTTCATCCACCACAACTTCAGAAAACACAACTCCACCTGCCACAACATCAGCCACCACAACTCTAGAAAACACAACTTCACCTGCCACAACTTCAGAAAACACAACTTCACCCATCACAACTTCAGAAAATACAACTTCACCCATCACAACTACAGCAAACACAACTTCACCCATCACAACTTCAGAAAACACAACTACAGCAAACACAACTTCATCCACCACAACTTCAGAAAACACAACTCCACCTGCCACAACATCAGCCACCACAACTCTAGAAAACACAACTTCACCTGCCACAACTTCAGAAAACACAACTTCACCCATCACAACTTCAGAAAATACAACTTCACCCATCACAACTACAGCAAACACAACTTCACCCACCACAACTTCAGAAAACACAACTTCACCCATCACAACTTCAGAAAATACAACTTCACCCATCACAACTACAGCAAACACAACTTCACCCATCACAACTTCAGCAAACACAACTTCAGCAAACACAACTCCACCTGCCACAACTTCAGAAAACACAACTTCACCTGCCACAACTTCAGAAAACACAACTTCACCCATCACAACTTCAGAAAATACAACTTCACCCACCACAACTTCAGAAAACACAACTCCACCTGCCACAACTTCAGAAAACACAACTTCACCTGCCACAACTTCAGCCACCACAACTACAGCAAACACAACTTCAGCAAACACAACTTCAGGAAACACAATCCCAAACACGTCCACAAATGCCTCAAACACAGCTCCAGTAGCTGCAGTATACAGCTTGGTCTTTAGCGTCAACGAACCCTTTGTTTCAGCGCTGGCCAATAAGAACTCTCCAGAGTTTTTAGCTAAATCTGAATTCATCCGTAAGCAGGTATGTTTTCTTGACAGTGAAAAGTAAAAGTTTCAAAGCAAAATTATTATCTTGACATCTAAGTATTTCTACTGTTATTGAACATAATGTGAAGAACCCATAACGGTATAAATGGTAGCATTCTGTCAATAGTTTATACATACTGGTCATGTACGATTCTTCTGTCATCTTTATATGAATACTTTGAAAATAAGCACATTTCCCATGGCATGGGGCAAGTGTCTGCATTTGAACAATTATATGTCTCTGTATATGACTCACTTGTTAATTTTAACCATATCCAGGTCTAATAGTGACTAAAACAAAATGCCTGTGTAAATGAGATCATTGTTTATATCTTATTTTTTCAGCTTGAAGCATATTACAGAGCAATCTTCACAAACTTTATCAGGGCAATCATTCATGGTTTCAGGTAAAAAGTATTATATGAAAATCTTGCTCTGAATGTATTTTTCTCTTTACTTTTGATGATCCAGAACTTGATCCTGTTTTTAACTGTGGTTGTGTTTTAGCAATGGTTCAATTGTGACAAACTCCAGCCTTGAATTTAGTGACAACGGCACAATCCCAACTAAATCTACAATAGAATCCATCCTCGTTAATTCAACTACCAACTCAAGCTTGAATATTGTTCCAGATTCTATAAGTGTCAGCCAGGTTCTTGGTCAGTATAAACTTTTAATGATATTGCATTTAATAAATTATCAGAATGAGTGATGTATATTCTAACTGCAATTTTACGTCAAACTCAACAGTGAACAACACACCTACAAACACCAGCACACCTACCACCATCTCTCCAGCAAACACAACTTCACCCATCACAACTTCAGAAAACACAACTTCATCCACCACAACTTCAGCATACACAACTACAGCAAACACAACTTCATCCACCACAACTTCAGCAAACACGACTTCAGCAAACACAACTTCATCCACCACAACTTCAGCAAACACAACTACTGCAAACACAACTTCACCCACCACAACTACAGCAAACACAACTACAGCTAATACAACTTCATCCACAACAGCTTCAGCAAACACAACTACACCCACCACAACTTCAGAAAACACAACTACAGCAAACACAACTTCATCCACCACAACTACAGCAAACACAACTACAGCAAACACAACTTCATCCACCACAACTTCAGCAAACACAACTTCAGCAAACACAACTTCACCTACCACAACTACAGCAAACATAACTACAGCTAATACAATGTCATCCACCACAGCTTCAGCAAACACAACCACAGCAAACACAACTTTACCCACCACAACTACAGCAAACACAACTTCATCAACCACAACTTCAGCAAACACAACTATAGCAAACACAACTTCACCCACCACAACTACAGCAAACACAACTTCACCCACCACAACTTCAGCAAACACAACTTCATCCACCACAACTTCAGCAAACACAACTACAGCAAACACAACTTCATCCACTACAACTACAGCAAACACAACTTCACCCACCACAACTACAGCAAACACAACTACAGCAAACACAACTTCATCCACTACAACTTCAGCAAACACAACTACAGCAAACACAACTTCACCTACCACAACTACAGCAAACACAACTACAGCAAACACAACTTCACCCACCACAACTTCAGCAAACACAACTACAGCAAACACAACTTCATCCACCACAACTTCAGCAAACACAACTACAGCAAACACAACTTCATCCACTACAACTACAGCAAACACAACTTCACCCACCACAACTACAGCAAACACAACTTCATCAACCACAAATTTAGCAAACACAACTACAGCAAACACAACTTCATCCACCACAACTTCAGCAAACACAACTTCACCTACCACAACTACAGCAAACACAACTACAGCAAACACAACTTCACCCACCACAACTTCAGCAAACACAACTTCATCCACCACAACTTCAGCAAACACAACTACAGCAAACACAACTTCATCCACTACAACTACAGCAAACACAACTTCACCCACCACAACTACAGCAAACACAACTTCATCAACCACAAATTTAGCAAACACAACTACAGCAAACACAACTTCATCCACCACAACTTCAGCAAACACAACTACAGCAAACACAACTTCATCCACCACAACTTCAGCAAACACAACTACAGCAAACACTGCTTCAGCAAACACAACTTCAGCATACGAAACTACAGCAAACACAACTTCAGCAAACACAACTTCACCTACCACAACTACAGCAAACACAACTTCACCCACCACAACTACAGCAAACACAACTTCATCCACCACAGCTTCAGCAAACACAACTACAGCTAACACAACTTCACCCACCACAACTACAGCAAACACAACTTCACCCACCACAACTACAGCAAACACAACTTCACCCACCACAACTTCACCCACCACAACTACAGCAAACACAACTACAGCAAACACAACTTCACCCACCACAACTACAGCAAACACAACTTCATCCACCACAACTTCAGCAAACACAACTACAGCAAACACAACTTCATCCACCACAACTTCAGCAAACACAACTACAGCAAACACAACTTCTTCCACCACAACTTCAGCAAACACAACTACAGCAAACACAACTACAGCAAACACAACTTCACCCACCACAACTACAGCAAACACAACTACAGCAAACACAACTTCACCCACCACAACTACAGCAAACACAACTACAGCAAACACAACTTCACCCACCACAACTACAGCAAACACAACTTCATCCACCACAGCTTCAGCAAACACAACTACAGCTAACACAACTTCACCCACCACAACTACAGCAACCACAACTTCATCCACCATAACTTCAGCAAACACAACTTCATCCACCACAACTTCAGCAAACACAACTACAGCAAACACAACTACACCTACCACACCTACAGCAAACACAACTTCTTCCACCACAACTTCAGCAAACACAACTTCACCTACCACAACTTCAGCAAACACAACTTCAACCACCAGCGCAACTACAACCATCTCTACAACAATCATACCTACAACACCACAAAATGCAACTGCTATTTTCAACTTGACCTTCAGCATAAATGAAACCTTTGATCCGGCACTGGCCAATACCAGCTCCTCACAGTTTGCAAAAAAATCTACATATATCCGTAATCAGGTAAGTTTTATTGATCATGCTTCCATTTACAATTTAATAGATTTTGACTCTTGAACAATTTTGGTGCCATATTAGAAAACCTGAAAAACACATAAAGGCTCAAATGTTGGCTCTCGTTAGAAGGGATATAGTAAGTCTAGTCTTTGCACTTTTCTCATTTAGTTCTGTTTTATTATTGTTCATGTCATGGGGCATGTATGAATTTAAACATTATTATGTATTAATATATTAATGATTCACTGCCTTTAACTCACTGGGTACTAAATGTGACAGACTAGTTTATCAGTGTGTTTGATACGGCTGCTGATACTCAACTGATTCAATTCTAATTTCTTTCAGGTTGAACCATTGTACAAGAAAGAATTTAAAAACTTCATTCTCATGCAAATTATAAAGTTTAGGTGAGAAAGAAAATATGGTTCTGAATATTTATTTCTCCTTTTTTTATTTGTTGATTTATGGTTCTTTGTTTAACTTCTATCTCTATGTTTGTTCTCTTTCAGGAATGGTTCTACTATTACAGAAAGTAACCTTTATATGGATTCTAGTGCCCCAAATGTTACTCTAACCCAAGTGAAAGACATCTTTCTCAGTGGACTCACAAACTTCAACTTTTCGGTTATTCCAGACTCCATCACAGTCAATCAGATTGGTCAGTATAGACTTACAGATATTACTGTTACTTATTAATTTGTGCTTATTAATTAAATAATTTATATTTATATTTATATGCATTTAATTGTACACACTTGTTTATATTTTGCAGGTAATTCAGTTCCACCCGTGATTGCCAGCTCAGTCTCCATGATGTGGATGTCTCTTCTAACACTTCTCTTTTCATTGGCCTTGCACGTCTAGCTCTAGAACCTAGCAGAAAATATACACAAATTACCTATATGTATTCATATATTTAATAATTCATAAGATAGAGGGAATACAAGGAAATATTTAATTCATGTAAACAAAAATATCTTTACATACTGATATTCTGAATTGTTGAAATGGGAGACTAAATGAGAGTTTTGATTAGCCTGAATAATTCTCCACATTCCAACAGTCCCACAATGATTCCTTTCACTTATATTTACTATATATTATATACTATATATTTCCTTTCATTTATATTTATTATATTCACTTATCTACTTTAACTTTTTTGTAATAATTGTGTAGTTAAAAGTATAATTAATATTGTACTATACTGTGCATTATATTTTCTTAAGACTGGAAAGAAGATAAATTGACATATTGCTAATGATTTATTTATGAATATAAACAATGTTTTAAAAGAACATATCAGATAATCAGTGCTTCTGATCAATTTTTTGCTAAGGTTTTCACACACACACATGCACACACACACGCATGCACACACTCGCATGCACACACCCGCATACTGTACACACATGCATACACACACGCATGCACACACGCATCTCAGATTCTAGCAAGTAATTAATATTAATAGTAATTAATATTAATTTAATATTACTTACGTAGCATCACACATGTCAGACACACTATACATGTGTCACGAAGTGACACGGTGAGACAAAGCGGGTGAGGATCCAAACGCAGTTTAAGGTTTTTAATACACAAAACACAAACAAACAGGCAGGCAACGCGGAACAAACAGGAAACGGGAACACGGATTCAAAACAGAGACAGACAATCACAAAACAGAGACACCAATCACAAAACAGAGACAGACAAGGACTAAGACAAAACACCTGGGGAAGAGAATGAATGTAATTAGTGTCCATGGTAACAGATAGGTGGGCGGGGTCAACAATTAACATCAGGGAGAGACGGCAGACAGAAACAAGGCGAAAACACAGACAGACACATTACAGAGCCCCCCCCCCCCCCCCCTACGAGCGGCTTCCAGACGCTCCCAAGTCCACAAAACCCAGTTCAGGCGGGTGGAGCGAAGGCGCAACCATGGGGGGTGGGGGGCCCGGGTTCGTGTAGTGGTGGCGCCCGCCGAGCAGGAGGCCGGGGTGGCGCCGGCCGAGCCGGAGGCCGGGGCGGTGCCGGCAGAGCCGGAGGCCGGGGCGGCAAAGGCAGAGCCGGAGGCCGGGGCGGCGCCGGCAGAGCCGGAGGCCGGGGCGGCGCCGGCAGAGCAGGAGGCCGGGGCGGCGCCGGCAGAGCAGGAGGCCGGGGCGGCGCCGGCAGAGCAGGAGGCCAGGGCGGCGCCGGCAGAGCAGGAGGCCAGGGCGGCGCCGGCAGAGCAGGAGGCCAGGGCGGCGCCGGCAGAGCAGGAGGCCAGGGTGGTGCCGGAGGAGGAGCCAGAGACCAGAGCAGGACCAGAGACCAGGGTGGTGATGGAGGCGGAGCCAGAGACCAGAGCAGGACCGGCGACCAGGGTGGTGCTGGAGGCAGAGCCAGAGACCAGAGCAGGACCGGGGACCAGGGTGGTGCTGGAGGCGGAGCCAGAGACCAGAGCAGGACCGGGGACCAGGGTGGTGCTGGAGGCGGCGCCAGAGACCAGAACGGAGTTGGCAGCAAGGGTGGTGCTTTGGGCCTATGAACAGGGACAGGAGGTAGAAGGGCTGGCAAGTCCAGCGAAGCAAAACACAGGAAAACAGAAACATGCATAGGTTCAGGCCAGGCAGAGAGTTCAGGTAGTTTGGGTGTCGTGATGTCGACCGCGTTCTCTGACTCAGTCATTTCAGTCGACCCGGCTGAGTCGGCTGGTTCCGTCAGCTCGGCCGGTTCCTTCGACCCGGTCGGTTCCGTCGACCCGGTCGGTCCGGCAGGTTCCGTCGACCCGGTCGGTTCCGGCGACCCGGCTGGTTCCGTTAGCTCGGCCGGTTCCTTCGACCCGGTCGATTCCCTCGACCCGGTCGGTTCGGCAGGTTCCATCGACCCGGTCGGTTCCGTAGGTTTCATTGACCCGGTCGGTTCGGCAGGTTCCGTCGACCCGGCAGGTTCCGTCGACCCGGTCGGTTCGGCAGGTTCCATCGACCCGGTCGGTTCGGCAGGTTCCGTCGACCCGGTCGGTTCCGTCGACCCGGTCGGTTCCGTCGACCCGGTCGGTTCGGCAGGTTCCGTCGACCCGGCAGGTTCCGTCGACCCGGTCAGTTCGGCAGGTTCCGTCGACCCGGCAGGTTCCGTCGACCCGGTCGGTTCGGCAGGTTCCGTCGACCCGGCAGGTTCCGTCGACCCGGTCGGTTCGGCAGGTTCCGTCGACCCGGCAGGTTCCGTCGACCCGGTCGGTTCGGCAGGTTCCGTCGACCCGGCAGGTTCCGTCGACCCGGTCGGTTCGGCAGGTTCCGTCGACCCGGTCGGCTCGGCAGGTTCGGCAGGTTCCATCGACCTGGTCGGTTCGGCAGGTTCCGTCGACCCGGTCGGTTCCGTCGACCCGGTCGGTTCGGCAGGTTCCATCGACCCGGTCGGTTCGGCAGGTTCCATCGACCCGGACAGTTCGGCAGGTTCCTTCGACCCGGTCGGTTCCGTCGACCCGGACGGTTCTGCAGGTTCCTTCGACCCGGTCGGTTCCGTCGACCCGGTCGGTCCGGTCGGTCCGGCAGGTTCCGTCGACCCGGCCGGTTCCGGCGACCCGGCTGGTTCCGGCAACCCGGCTGGTCCAGCTAGCGGCTTAGGGATGCCGGCCGCCCGAGCCGACCTCATCGGGGTATCCGCCAGTTTGGAGACCAGCCGGTTAGCACGGACCTCAGCCGAGCTCGCCGGTACGGTAGCCATGGGAACTGGCTCAATCACGGATGTGCACGGGACTGGTCTGGGCGGAGGCACTGTGGAGCATTCGGGCGTCCGTGGCTGATTCCACTCTGTGGCCCACGGATCCCGATGCTTGCTGCCCCCCCCCCCAAAAAATACTTACGGCCGGCTTCCGTCTCTACAGTGCTCACGCTCAGCGTGGACCCGTCCAGGAGCAACGCCAAGTTGACGAACTCCGAGAATGTCTTTATTTCTCTGGTAGACGGCATCAAATACCGCAGGATCTCCCTTAGTCCGTGCTTAAAAATGTCTTTGAGCGCCTTCTCATCGAAGTTGACCTCGCTGCACAGGTCCAAGAATACCTCCGTGTACTCCTCAACTGGGGCGTCCTCCTGACGTAGGCAAAACAGGAGTTCTGCTGGATCCATTGGAGGTTGGTCGTTCTGTCACGAAGTGACACGGTGAGACAAAGCGGGTGAGGATCCAAACGCAGTTTAAGGTTTTTAATACACAAAACACAAACAAACAGGCAGGCAACGCGGAACAAACAGGAAACGGGAACACGGACATGCACACACCAACAACGACCAACAACATTGAAGTGAACAGACAGAGTATGGCGCCGCTGTGTTTGGCCTGCCACTTGCTCCTCTGTTTTTTCATGTTTGATTTTGCTACTGTCTCATCGTTAATTGTGTATGATCGCACCTTGCTGATGGAACTGCTTTGTACAACGAATCACCTCTTAAATACCCAGTCCTTTAAACCACCACCGCCACTGTTGACATTTATTCCTCCTTTCCTGAGACGCCCTGTCTGTTTGCTACCAGGCAGGAGGCGCCGCAGAAGACGCGGTCGGAGAGGCGGGTTACATGTCAGGCTGAGGACACACCTGGATCCTTCGTCTCCGAGAGGTCAAGATCAACCAGGATGTGACAATGCTAGAAGATCGCGGGAATGCTATCGATGGCTTCGGCTGGTTGGCTCCAACACTGGCGTTCCGTTTCCGCGTCTCCGTCGAGCTGAAACATCCACTCGGGGTTGTGCCAAAGGAAATCTCCATCCAATTCCTCGTGTGACATCGTCGCCTGTCAACTTGTCCACGTTCCGCATGGCACTTTGTAACACCAGATCGCTCAATAACAAAACATTTATCCTCAATGATGTCATTTCCTCCCACAATCTGGATCTGTTTTTCCTCACAGAAACTTGGCTTCCCCCAGGTGACGTCAGTGCCTTTTCGGAAATCCTCCCCTTTGGTTACCTTTACCTAAACACGCCGCGGCAAACGGGTAGGGGCGGGGGGATAGCCACCTTACATAGACAGTCCCTGAAGTGCCGCCAGTTGTCCACTAGAGGGTATTCCAGTTTTGAATCACAAGTATTTGTGCTTACACTACCCTGTCCGATCTTATGTGCAGTAATCTACCGGCCGCCCAAATTAAATAAATATTTTTTAATTGAGTTCTCAGAGTTTCTAACAGAGTTTCTAGCAAAGTTTGACAACATTCTAATCTGTGGTGACTTTAACATTCATGTTTGCTGCCCCTCTGATAAACCTGCTAATGAACTTAAGGCACTTTTAGACTCATTAGATCTGGCTCAGTCCATTTCCTGTCCCACCCATAGGTTAGGTCACACCCTTGACCTTATTATCTCTCGTGGGGTGATTGTGTCAACCTGTGAGGTCATGGATTTTCCCATCTCTGACCATTCTCTCATACGGTTTGACATTTGTGCTGTTCCACCTGCACCAACGTCTACTGCCCCCCATCGCCGTCGCATTATTACCTCATCTACAGTCGATGACTTTGCTGCTGCTTTCTCTGTTTCTGATCTCGCCTCTACTGCTGAATTGGCATCGTCTCTTTGCCCGGAACGTTTCCTCGCCTCCTTCCATACCACCTGCTCCCGGATTATGGACTCTGTTGCGCCCTACAAGGTTAAATCGACCAATGGTACATTGGACCCCTGGCTCAATGATACAACTCGGGCCCTCAGGCGCCGGTGTAGACAGGCTGAGCGAAAATGGAAGAAGGATAGGTTGCAGGTGTCTCTGGAGATGTTCAGAGACAGTCTTGCCACCTATCAGAGTGCACTGAAGGAAGCTAAAGGACAGTACCTTTCTGCTCTCATCAATAACAATAGCCACCGCCCTGGAATTTTATTCAGCACTATCAATTCTGTTATAAATCCGGTGTCTGTCGCACTGAATGACGTATCTGTAAACATATGCAACGCATTCAAGCAACATTTTTTGGACAAGGTTTTGTTTGTTAGGCAAACCATTACACAAGTCCCCACTGTTGCCATGTCCACTCGTGCGGCGCAATGTGTGCTAGAGAACTTTGATGCAGTTACTCTGGCGGACCTGAAAAAAGCTATCCACGAGTTGAAGCCTACCACCTGCCCCCTAGACGCTGTTCCTGCCAGGATTTTGAAGGAGACGGTCGACATCATAGGTCCCATCCTTGTCCCCTTCATAAACAGCTGTTTTAGGGTGGGTACTGTTCCCGCTGCTCTCAAACACGCTATTGTGAGACCACTGCTCAAGAAACCCAACCTTGATCCCTCCATATTCTCCAACTTCCGTCCTATATCTAACCTGTCATTTCTGTCTAAGTTGATGGAGAAGCTTGTTTCCGCACAGCTGCAGTCTCACCTACAACTGCACGGCATTGGTGATACTTTTCAGTCCGGTTTCAGGTCAAGACATAGCACTGAATCAGCGCTATTGAGGGTCCATAATGACATTCTTAGAGCCCTGGATGGGAAAAGCTCTGTGGTTTTGGTATTACTGGACCTAACCGCTGCATTTGACACCGTGGATCATGCCATCCTCATCTCTCGTCTTCAACATGTTGTTGGTCTGCAGGGTGCAGTGCTAAATTGGTTCTCATCATACCTCACTAACAGAACCTTTTCAGTAATGCTTAATGACTATTCTTCCTCGGTTGCTCCTCTATCATCTGGTGTGCCTCAAGGCTCTATTCTTGGTCCTACTCTGTTCTCACTCTACATGCTGCCACTTGGTCAACTCATCTCCAATCACAATGTTCAATTTCATTTCTATGCTGACGACCTCCAGATCTATCTTCCTGTGATTTTGAGTAATCTTTCTGCATTGGACCCTCTCCATAATTGCCTTCAGGATATCAAACAGTGGCTTTCCCAGAACTTCCTTCATCTGAATGAAGAAAAGACTGAGTACATCCTGTTTAGCCCAGATTCCTCCAGCAGTTCTCTTAGTTTTGGTTCTCTAACACCTCAGTTTGCTCCTACCGTGCGTAACCTGGGTGTTATTTTTGACAAGGGAATGCATTTCGATAAGCAAATCAGTGCAGTAGTGAAGGCGAGCTTTTACCAGTTAAGACTACTCAGCAAGGTAAAATCATTCTTGTCTCAAGCTGACCTTGAAAAAGCTATACATGCCTTCATCAGCTCAAGGATTGACTACTGTAATGCTCTCTACACTGGACTTAATCAATCACTTCTCAATCGGCTTCAAATAGTACAAAATGCGGCAGCACGTCTTCTCTCCAACACCTCCAAACACTCACACATCACCCCTGTCCTCCACTCGCTTCACTGGCTTCCGGTGCGGTTTAGGGTGGAGTATAAGGTCCTTCTCTGTGTGTTCAAGGCCATCAATGGTCTGGCCCCAGCCTATCTCACAGAATTAATAAAGGTCTACCAACCAGCCAGATCTCTCCGCTCCTCTGGACATACCTCTCTGGTCATTCCCAAATACAATTATGAGAAGTTTGGAGGCCGGTCATTTGCCATCAAGGGACCAAAGCTGTGGAACGCACTTCCAGCACATTTACGATCCATCACTGTGCTGAGTGTTTTTAAATCGCAGTTGAAGACATATTTATTCATACAAGCTTTTAACGCATAGACCCGGTTTCAACTGCTATTTTATGGTTCATTGTGTTCTTATTGATTCTATTTATTTTGTTTTTATTGTTGTTTTACTGGAAAGCACCTTGTGCTCCTTTTGGCAGTTGTAAGGTGCTCTATAAATAAAATTTGATTTGATTGATTGATTGAGAGTATATATGGTGAACGAGAACCAATCACAAAACAGAGACAGACAACGACTAAGACAAAACACCTGGGGAAGAGAATGAATGTAATTAGTGTCCATGGTAACAGATAGGTGGGCGGGGTCAACAATTAACATCAGGGAGAGACGGCAGACAGAAACAAGGGGAAAACACAGACAGACACATTACAACATGTTTATCTGCTTTTTGCCTAAATGTTTTTATGTTAAACTTGATACAAATGCATGCGATTATTTGGGCAACACTTAAAAGATATGTTGTGCAGTACATTTGACATCTACACTGGCAGCTCAAAACTCTCAATGCTGACATGTATTTTTTAAGAATGTTCTATTTTATATCAAATATTATTGTACAAAGATAGTGTGAGTGCTGTTTAATAATTGAATGCAATATTGTTAAAGATCTAGTGAAGTTATTCCTTTAATCACAGAGCAACGTCTTGGCAGCTACACCTTCAAAAGGTTCATGCTGTTCATTTAAGGAGAAGAAGAACCTTGTCAAAATATTGTGAGGGAAAATACTTTCTTATTCAGATATTTTAGAGACAATCAACCCATATGGTTTGCACAGTAGCTTCACTTTAAAACAGGTGAAAAACAGAGGAATCACTTTATAAAATGTCAGAAGGGAAAGCACATTATTGCCTTTTTTTAGATCTTTTAGAGAGACATTTAATCCTAGTATAATCTACACAACTACACCTTTAAACTGGTCCTGCAGAATAGGATAGAATAGGATGGATATAACCAGTGTTGTATAAAGTACTAGAAAGCAATACTTGAGTAAATGTTCTAGAAAATCGTACTAGAAAAAGACTTTGGTGGAAGTGAAAGTCACCTTTTAGAATATTACTCAAGTAAAAGTCTTAAAGTATCTGATATTTACTGTACTTAAGTATCAAAAGTCATTTTCTGATATTTAATGTACTTAAGTATTTGAAGTAAAGTAAAAAGTAAAATTTCAGTGATTTTAGGTAGGCATAAGAGGCACTTCATCTGGTAGGAAGAATCTTTAATTCAATTCAATTCAATTCAAGTTTATTTGTATAGCGCTTTTTACAATAGACATTGTCTCAAAGCAGCTTTACAGAACATAAACACAGAGCAGAAGGTAAACATAATTAATGATAAAGGAATTAACGAATAATAAAAGAAATAAGAATTAACAGAATAAAAATTCTAGATTATTATTAGATGTATATAGTTCACAGTGTGTATGTATTTATTCCCCTATGAGCAAGTCTGAGATGACTCAGGCAGCAGTGGCAAGGAAAAACTCCCTTAAATTGGTAAAGGAAGAAACCTTGAGAGGAACCGGACTCAAGGGGGAACCCATCCTCATATGGGTGACACTGGGGGTGTGATTGTAATATACAGTCAGTTAAATGTTGTATTGGTGTGAGGTTCAAGGACTTCTGATCTCCTGAGTACCACAGAGTCTAACTGGAGATGTCTCAGGATTCTGAGTCGGCCTCGGCTCAGTGGACGTCCAAAGGCTTCGTCCCACAGAGGACGTTGGGAGCTGGTACAGTGTCTGGATGCCTCGGGATGGGTACAAAGAGAGAAGCAGTGGAAAGGGATTAACATATCTGATGTACTGGTGCATGATATTATGGGATGTATTATGTGTACACCTGACTAAAGAGATGAGTTTTTAATCTACATTTAAACTGGGAAAGTGTGTCTGCGCCCCGAACACTATCAGGAAGACTATTCCAAAGTTTGGGAGCTAAATAAGAAAATGCTCTACCACCTTTAGTAGACTTAGATATTCTGGGAACTACCAGAAGCCCTGAGTTTTGTGATCTCAGAGAGCGTGAAGGATTGTAACGTGTTAGAAGACTAGTTAGATACATGGGAGCTAAACCATTAAGAGCCTTGTACGTAAGTAGCAGCAGTTTGTAGTCAATTCCATACTTTACAGGTAGCCAGTGTAGAGATGATAAAATTGGGGTTATATGGTCATACTTTCTTGTCCTAGTGAGAACTCTGGCAGCTGCATTTTGGACTAACTGTAACCTATTTATTAAAGATGCAGGACAACCACCTAGTAATGCATTACAATAGTCCAGTCTAGAGGTCATGAACGCATGAATTAGCTTCTCAGCATCAGATACAGACAGGATGTTTCTCAGCTTGGCAATGTTTCTAAGGTGGAAGAAGGCTGTTTTGGTAGTATGGGCGATATGATTTTTAAAAGACAAGTTACTGTCTAATATAACACCGAGGTCTTTCACTGTCGAGCTACTAGTAACAGTACATCCCTCTAAATGGGAGTTAAGTTGTGAGATTTTATGTGCACTGGTTTTTGGACCTATGAGTAGTATTTCTGTCTTATCGGAGTTTAACAATAGAAAGTTGCAGCTCATCCAGTCTTTTATCTCTCTAAGGCACTGAGTTAATTTGGACACTGTGGCTATTTCATCTGGTTTTGATGAGATATGTAACTGTGTGTCATCAGCATAACAATGGAAACTAATCCCATGTCTTCTAATAATGTTCCCTAATGGAAGCATGTATATAGAGAAAAGCAGAGGTCCTAGAACTGATCCTTGAGGGACCCCATAATTAACTGGTAGTAAACTGGAGGATTCACCATTTAATTCTACAAAATGGTATCGGTCAGACAGGTAGGATCTAAACCAGCTTAAAGCCTGACCATGAATACCTGTGTAATATTGTAAGCGATCTAGAAGAATGTTGTGATCTATAGTGTCGAATGCAGCACTAAGGTCAAGTAGAAATAATAGTGACATACAGTCTTGGTCCGAAGCTAAGAACAAGTCGTTTGCAACTTTAACAAGTGCAGTTTCTGTGCTATGATGGGGCCTGAAACCTGACTGAAACTCTTCAAGGATGTTGCTCTCCTGTAAGAAGGAGCTCAGTTGAACAGACACAACCTTTTCAAGTATTTTAGACATAAACGGAAGGTGTGAGATAGGTCTGTAATTTGATAGTTCATTAGGGTCTAAGTTAGGTTTTTTGATGAGTGGCCTAATAACTGCCAACTTAAAAGACTTCGGGACGTAACCTAAAGATAACGAGGAGTTAATGATATTAAGAAGAGGCTCACCAGCTTTATGTAACACTTCTTTCAGTAGTTTAGTTGGGATGGGGTCTAGTGAACATGTTGTTGATTTAGCTGTAGTAATAAGTTTATCTAACTCTTCCTGTCCTGTACTTGTAAAGCTGTGCAAAGCCTTAGGTGAGATTGTGTCACTGGTTGCTCTCATATGTTGAGCGTCACCTATTTTATTCCTGATACTTTCGATTTTATCAGTGAAGAATCTCATAAAGTCCTCACTACTGAAATGTGATGGAATAGTGTGTTCAGATTTCTGATTTTTTGTTAAACTAGCCACTGTGCTAAATAAAAACCTGGGATTGTTCTGGTTATTTTCTATGAGTTTGCTCAGGTGCTCAGCCCTAGCAGCTTTTAGAGCCTGTCTGTAGCTGGACATACTGTCCATATACGCAATTCTAAACACCTCTAATTTAGTTTTTCTCCATTTCCGTTCGAGGTTACTGGTCTCCCTCTTGAGGGTGTGAGTATCACTATTATACCATGGTGCAAGTGTTTTATCTCTAACCTTCTGTAATCTGACTGGGGCAACAGTGTCTAATGTGCTAGTGAATATAGCGTCTATGCTGTTAGTCATTGCATCTAGGTCGTTTGAGTTTGAGGGTACATTAAGAAGTCCAGACAGATCAGGCAGGTTATTTGTGAATCTGTCTTTGGTGGTCGAAATAATGGTTCTACCGAGTCGATAACGTGGTGAGACACAGTTAGTCTGTTCTATAGGTAGTGTGTACATTATGAGGTAATGGTCTGTGATGTCATCACTTTGAGGTATGATATCTATATCAGTGACTTCTATTCTGTGTGATATTATTAAATCTAGTGTGTGGTTACGTCGATGAGTTGCACTAGTGATGTTTTGTTTGAGCCCAAGTGAGTTTAGTAAGTCCATAAATGTGAGTCCTAAAGCGTCGTTTGTGTCGTCAACATGAATGTTAAAGTCTCCTACAATTAATGCTTTGTCAAAGTTAACTAATAGGTCTGAGAGAAAATTTGTGAATTCTCTAAGAAAAACTGTGTAGGGCCCTGGGGGTCTGTACACGGTCGCTAGAGCAAGAGACATCAGGGATTTCTTCGTGTGCACGTGCGATAGTGTAACATTAAGGACGAGCACTTCAAAAGAACTAAATCTATGCTGTGTTCTCTGGGTCACAGTGAGGTAATCACTAAGGATAGTGGCGACACCACCTCCAAGACCAGTCAGACGAGGCTCGTGCTTATAGATATATCCTGATGGTGTAGACTCGTTTAGACTGATGTATTCATTTGGTTTAATCCACGTTTCGGTGAGGCAGAGTGCAGTAAGGCTATTATCTAAGATCATTTCATTTACAATAAGTGCTTTGGGTGCAAGAGATCTAATGTTCAGAAGTCCAAACCTTAAAAACTGTTTTTGTTTGTTACTTTGGCATTTTTCTGGTCTAATTACAGTAAGATTATTTCGAGAACTTCTCGTGTATTTACTTTTGGATCTCACTGCTCGGGGAACAGACACAGTTTCTATAGGGTGAGCTATGTGTGCATTTTCTGTGTCAATGTGCTGAGGTGAAGGATGGCTATTAAGATTTAAATTTAAAGAGTAGTTTACCAGTCAGAAGGTGTTCAGCGCCCTGGAGATGTGGTCCGAGAGGATCTCCGCTCCAACTCTGCCGGGGTGCAGGCCGTCAGCACGGAATAGCCTAGGACGCTCCCAGAAAACATTCCAATTATCGATAAAGAGTAGTTTCTGAGCCTGACACCATGACTGTAACCATTCATTTAAAGCGAAAAGTCTACTGAACCTTTCAATTCCTCGCTGGTAAGTTGGAAGTGGTCCAGACACGATGATCCTCGTCGTGGGCGCTGTGCTGCGAACCGTCTCCACCAGGGTGTTGAAGTCCCTCTTCAGGATCTCCGACTGCCTCAGGCTGGTGTCATTCGAGCCGACATGAAGAACCACAGCTCTGGTGTTTCTGCTCACGACTCTAGGTACCTGTGCAGAGACATCAAGAACACGAGCACCAGGTAAGCAGTGAGTGCGAGCCTTACCTTTAGCCACCGTAGCACGGACGTGGCGGACGATGGAGTCGACGATTAATTCCAATGTACAGAAACATTTCTTGCAAATACAGCCACGGGTGTATAACTTTATCTTCTTCACCCTGTTCACCCTGAGTTCACCAATATCGTCGGGGTGGTTGTCTACAATAATGGGAGGTCCTCCAGTAGGTGCTTCCATGGCAGTGTCAGTTGTGCTTCCTCCTACATTTGGCAACATTACGCTGAAACAGAGTGTCCGGAGCGTAATGCAATCTAGTAGCAGTGATATACCAGTATTGCAGTTGCACACATTTCTTCTGATTTCATTTTGTAGTAACGGGTAACGAAGATGCTTAATGAAAATATAATGGAGTAAAAGTGTACATTTTATCTAGAAAATGTATTGGAGTAAAAGTGAACGTTGACAAATTTAAATAGTGAAGTAAAGTACAGATACATGAAATTTCTACTTAAGTACAGTAACGAAGTATTTGTACTCCGTTACATTACAACACTGGATATAACTGAGCATGGATTACTTCCCCCCACCTCCCATAACACACCGCTAGGTCTAATGGCTAGGGTAAAATACAGCCTAAATGTGCCTGTATGTGCAAATGGTACACTGTGATGGACTAGAATTCCATCCAAATGTCCACAAACATTTAGCTGTATACTGTATGTAAGATATTCTAGACTCTAAATGTACCTACTGTATGAGGTATATTAAATCACTTAATTCTAGCAAATATGCATGGTTTAGCAAACACAAAACCACACTGAAACATACACATGTACACTGACACTTGAATAGTTTTGAAAAATAAATATGTTTTGGCACAATGAATAGACTACTTCCATGTTACAAGTTGCTCTAAAATATGAAATATTTTCCTTGTTCCATTGCCTTTGAATATCCTTTTACTGTGGCTATACACTCACATATCACACATGGCTAGTCTAATCTAGCTTAAATACACTGGAATTTGATGAGGAAAACATCTATTCCAATTAACTAACATAACGCTTATATTTTCATGTCTGTAATACAGATTAAAATGCTGATAATGATATGAATAAACATTATTAGCCTGTTCATGGAAGGTAGAAAAGCTGAAAGAGCACTTTCAATAGCTACAGACTGTGGTTAGACAATGAAACCAAAGAATGAAAGATTTCACAGTGACCAGACGGAGTCTTTCCCATGCTTTGTGTAAAGCAAGACTGGGGTTACCGACATGCACTGCGCTTCACCTTTTTGCCAGATTCTTTTCCCAGCCATTTTAGTACCTGTAAAGTAACTGCTTGCTTCATTTATTTATCAATGGCCAGGAAGTGCAAAATAAAAGGTATTGTTTGCAAATTGAAGTCTTATCGCTGATTGCATAAGACATACAGTATCCCACACAAGATATACAGAAAGTATAACAGGCTGAACCAGTAGAAAGTCGATTACTTTGTGTATGAATGTGTAAAAATTTATTGTCCTTACTGTCAATTAAAATATGCCAAATGTCTGCAGTTCATGTGAAAAAAATCTCAAGGTTTTTAAACAGACACAGCAACCAGGCGATCTTTCTGAAAGCACGGTTAAAGTAGACAAACTTATATCACAGCTTGTAGCTACTTAGTGGGAATAGTGATGAAAGAGGAAAGCAAGCTCCTAACAAAATAAAAGACATATTACTATACTGTATATCATATGAAATAAATACCTAACAAAACGAATTACACAGTATAAAGGCTAAATCTTTTTTACAACCCTTCTCATTTTAAGAATGGAGAAAAAAGTTTTAAGAGACATAATTGTATTAAGCTAGAAAAAAGATAAATTCATTTTACTTTCGAATTACTGCTGGTGAAGGCCATGAAGTGGACTTTGATCTGCACAACCTTGCAAAGTGATTGAGCTTACCACAATGTCTACACTTTTGGCTGATAGCTGGGAACTCTAGGGACCTGTTGGCATGAAGAATGGAGCCACAGTGCCACATTTCCGTCTTTGACTAGACAGGCTGTGATTGCTGGATGATTGCATCTGCAGCCTGGAACGCCTCATCCATGACTGTATTTTAGCTGCATTAGCCTGCTATTTTAGCTGCACACTGTGTAGCTTCTTCAATTTGGAATGCCAGAGTGAGACCTTATTCATAGTTTATCCTCTTCCATAAGCAGCTTCTCTCTGAGACTGTTTGCTTCTCAATAATTTACATGGCTCAGCAAGGCTTTTTAAATCAGCGACAAACTGACTGTCGACACCCGATCATTGGCATATTTGTCTGAAATGTAAGTGTTTCATGAGCACGTTATGAATCTTTTTAAAATGTACTTTTAGTCATGCAACAGAGTCAAAGTTTCTTCCCTCTGGGACATCATCCAAGCCGGCGGGTCAAAGGTATGTCTGAAGCGACACGTACCAGCACTCCCATGGCAGAACAGGTTTACCATTGTGGGGTAGAAATGGCTCAAGGGAAGATTACTCAAAGAAATGCTAGGTTAAAGAACTTCAGCAGCAGAAGAACACAGTGAAGCATGCACATCAGCCTGATTTTACAACAATATTACTGCAACAGATAATAATGAAGAACTGGTTAGAAACCACAACAAGATGTATTGTCTAATCAGCAGTCAGACGCAAACTAAACCTTTTCCGGTTTGTCTGAAGTTTTGTGATTTTGTTTTTGGATTTGTGATTTTGTTTTGCACTTCCTGGCCAACTTATTTATCAGTGTTTTTAACACTAAATTTTCTGCCTCGATTATAATTATAATTCTGGCTGTATTTGCAATATGTATTTTAACTTTGCCTTTGTCAGATGTGTAAATAGACAATCATTGTGTCTCTCTTTGTCATTGTCTTCTTAAACATCTACATCCATCCATCCATCTTCTACCGGTTTGCGGGGCCGGGTTGCGGGGGCAGCAGACTAAGCAGGGATGCAAAGACTTCCCTCTCCCCTCTTCTGGGGGAATACCGAGGCATTCCCAGGCCACCCGAGAGACATAGTCCCTCCAGCGTGTCCTAGGTCTTCCCCGGGGCCTCCTCCCAGTTGGACATGCCTGGAACACCTCCCCAGGGAGGCATCCAGGAGGCATCCGAAACAGATGCCTGAGCCACCTCAGCTGACTCCTCTCGATGTGGAGGAACAGCGGCTCTACTCTGAGCTCCTCCCAAGTGACCGAGCTCCTCACCCTATCTCTAAGTGAGCGCCCAGCCACCCTATGGAGGAAACCTAGAAATCCTGTCCATATAAATAATGAACAGGATCAGTGACAAAGGGCAGCCCTGTCAGAGTCCAACATGCACTGGGAACAAGTCTGACTTACTGCTGGCTATGCGAACCAAACTCCTGCTCCAGTCATATAGGGACAGGACAGCGCTTAGCAGAGGGCCCCGGACCCCATACTCCCAGAGCACCCCTCACAGGTCACCACGAGGGACACAGTCGAATGCCTTCTCCAAATCCACAAAGCACATGTGGACTGGTTGGGCAAACTCCCATGCACCCTCCAGCAACCTGTCGAGGGTATAGAGATGGTCCAGTGTTCCATGACCGGGACGACACCCACATTGTTCCTCCTGAATCCGTCGTTCGACTATCGGACGAATTCTCCTCTCCAGTACCATGGCATAGACTTTTCCGGGGAGGCTGAGGAGTGTGATCCCCCTGTAGTTAGAACACACCCTCCGGTCCCCTTTCTTAAACAGAGGGACCAACACCCCAGTCTGCCAATCCAGAGGCACTGTCCCCAACCGCCACGCAATGTTTCAGAGGCAGGTCAACCAAGACAGCCCCACAACATCCAGAGACTTGAGCTACTCGGGGAGGATCTCATCCACCCCCAGTGCCTTGCCACTGAGGAGCTTCTCAACTACCTCAGTGACCTCAGCTTGGGGGATCGATGAGTCCACAACTGAGCCCTCGGCCTCTGATTCCTCAGTAGAAGACATGTCAGTGGGGTTGAGGAGATCCTCGAAGTACTCCTTCCACCGTCCGAGAATGTCCCCAGTCGAAGTCAGCAGATTCCCACTCCCACTGTAAACAGTGTGTGCAGAACACTGCTTCCCCCTCCTGAGGCACCAGACAGTTTGCCAGAATTTCTTCGAGGCCAAACGATAGTCATTCTCCATGGCCTCAGCAAACTCCACCCAGGTCAGATGAAACAACCACAAAGTCGATCATCGACCTCTGATCTAGGGTGTCCTGGTGCCACGTGTACTGATGGACACCCTTATGCTTGAACATGGGGTTCCTTATGGACAAACTGTGACTAGCACAGAAATCCAAAAACAGAACACCACTCGTCCAAATCATGCCCTTCCAGGTGTCACTGTCGCTGCCCACATGAGCGTTGAAGTCCCTCAGTAGAACAACAGAGTCCCCGGTCGGAGTACTTTCCAGCGCCCCTCCCAGAGACGCAAGAAGGTCGGGTACTCTACACTGCCATTTGGCCCATAAGCACAAATAACTGTGAGAGACCTATCCCCAACCCGAAGGCGCAGGGAAACGACCCTCTCGTTCACTGGGCTGAACTCCAATACATGGTGACTGAGCTGGGTGGCTATGAGCAAGCCCACACCAGCCCACCTCCTCTCACCACGGGCAACTCCAGAGTAGTAGAGAGTCCAGCCTATCTTGAGGAGTTGGGTTCCAGAGCCCAAGCTGTGCGTGGAGGCGAGCCCAACTATCTCTAGTCGGTATCTCTCCGCCTCCCGCACCAGCTCAGGCTCCTTCCCCTCCAGCGAGGTGACATTCCATGCCCCTAGAGCCAGATGCCTTTGACTGCCACCCAATCCACAATGTAAACGTCTACATCATTTTTAGATTCAGTGTTTTCAGGGTGTCTGTACTGTCAGAATGAAGAAAAGGAGAAAAGCTGTGATATTTTACTTTATATTATTTTTATTTAATTTTTTGGTTTATTCTTTGTAGTACCATATTAATAGAATTTGAGCTATCAAAAGTCAACTTTTTCCTCAGACCCAAATTAATCTTAGAGCATTGGTGTTTTCATATACTTGCTAACACAACTTTTTCTCTTGTAGGGTTTCAAGACATGTATCAGTGTGAACAACAGAAGATTCTCTTAGAGGATTAACATTATATAATTTACCATCACTTTATTTATCTTATTTTCACATTTTCTTTATCCTGTTGTAATTAATTAAACCAAAAGGTGGGAAACATCATTTAATAGTAACATTATTTTTCATATTGTTAACGTACACAAGCACTTAAGCTGTGACTGGCTAAAAGGTACATTTGACATCATGGGTTTGACATCAATACTGTATTGTACATGCATTGTTAATATGACATTTACCCGGTCTATATTTTAGACCTTATCACTGGCACTGGGCTGAGACTCTGTCATGCCCTTGGCATAGTTGTTGATAGTGCTCTGAGGTGAGAGTTGAAGCATTTGGTTCATCGCCAGCCTACTGCTACTTTATTAGAGGTTCGCAGTGAAGCAATTAGGTGGGAACAGGATGGGATGCCTGGGGAAGCAAGAGGGCGTAGTCAGTCAGTTCCATTAGAATATGGCATTCAATATGGGGTTTGTGGTGAGGCACCGGTTGAAATTGATAGGGCATCACAGCAGTTAGAGCTGGGTGAGTTGAGGGAAATGTTACAACAGCAACAACAACCAATTCGCACAAACTTTCGCCCGGTTGCAAACATCACGTAGTCATTCCCCTCGTTCTGGGCCAGTTATATGTAGACTGTGTCAATGAGCAGGCCATTTTGCTCGAGAGTGTGATGGGGAGTGAAGTTTCCCACACCCTCCCCAGCCTGTGACTAGGTTCTCTACAGCTGAGAATGGATGCCCATGTTCTCCCTGACTGTCAGAAAACTCCCTGACTGCCAGAAAACCCTGGGTGGGGAAGGAATCAACTCAATTAAGATAGACACACTATCAGTGAAACAGATGAGAGTGCTGGGAAGGAGAACCCAAACGCAGGCCAGGGTCCAAAAAAAAGAAAATTTATTAACATAAAGGATAGTAATAAATGTCTATATATGAAAGCATAAATGCACAGAATGTAACCAGGCAAAGTCTTGGGCTGAACCCCCTACAGAACCCAGCGGCAAATGGATTAGTCTGACGCCACGGCGTAACAGTCTAGAAACCGGAAGTCCGATATGACGAGAAAAAAAATAATCCAATCAGAAAAAGGCAGTAATCCACACAGGGAAAAGGGTAATCCGAAATGTCAATAACCAGAGCGCAAAAAACGGAAACAAAACAACCGGCAGCAGAGAATGAAAACGAAAGAAAAAAAAACTCACGTAAGGAATGACAGGAAAAAAAGGTAATCCGAGACGGGAAAATCCACACGGAAATAGAAAACGCGAGGCACAGCTAACACTCGGACCGGAGGCTGGCAGGAGTGACTCAACAAAGCGACGTAGCGACGAGAGATCATCTGGCGAGAATCTAGCATGAACGGCATGCTTAAATAGCACTGCCGAGTATAAAAGTCATGCGACGGGGAATGACGTCACCAGAGTGCGCCGAGAAGGTGAGCTTCGGATGAGTGCGCTGACACACACACCGCTTAGCTTCTAACCTGATCTCCTCTTGTCCACATGTGATTGCCCTTATGGGAGGGGTTTCGATGCCCTGCTTAGTGGATACAGGTTCAGTGGTGTCCACAATTACCAAAAGCAGACATTTTGAACCTTGGGGTCAAGATCGCCTTCAAAATTGTCAGTGGTTACATTTCATGCTGCCAATGGGCTTGCCATTCCTTATATTGGATATCTGGAGTTAGATGTAGAACTTTGTGGCAGGTTGGTCATTGGGTGTGGTGTCCGGGTGGTTCGAGATCCTCCTGATGGCATTGTCAGAACTTAGAGCCCACCTCCAAGCTGATATATCACAAGGGTGATTTATACTTATAACTATAACTGTATTATCATCTACTTTAACCAAATCCTTCTAATTGCACTATAATTAGTATTGATGAAATAGTGAGAAAACTCCCCAGACTTGGATGAGAATAAGCAAAAACTTCTTTATTGCAGTCAATCAGTCATCCATTCCATTGAGCTCAAGGAAAACAAAAACCACTAAGCCAAAAAAGAACAAATGAAAACCTCAGAAAAGAGCATTCACATGTAACCAAAAACTTTTCCCTTGCAAAACAAAAGACCTGAAGTATCAGAAAAATGCAGGAGCTGCAGCATCCTAAAAATAGCTTCACCATCCGAACTGCCCCACAAAAAAGAACTGAACCTCCCACGAAATTTCCCCTAAATATATACCATGGCGCTTCTAAGCGCTTCCTCTCTAATTCTGCCTACTTTCAGACAAGTTCCCATTATTTTTCAAAGTATGGGTTTTCCTTTCTTCTTGTATTCCTATTATTTTCAGCCTTTTTCATCATTGTTATTAAAAAATATGCTCAAGAGAGCTTTGCTTCCTAGTTGGTGTCACATTTGTCACTCAGCATTTCATGACAGACGTTTTGTGGATTAATCCTCTCTTCAACTACAGTACAATGAGTAGGTTTTTCTCACTTCTGCTATTACTATTTTATGTACATGTTAATGATTATATGTTTTATAAGTTTAACTATGTCATAAGTCCTTACTTCTACTTGGTTATATTGTATTGTATTGCTACTGTTGCCAAGCTTTGTTGCTACTTTATATATTGCTGGAGTCTTTAATGTTGACTCTTCTAAGCTTTACTAAACTTTTGAACTTTATTATGATCTCAGTCTGACCTTCAGACTGGGCTTGCTCATTGCATACTTTAAGCCTTGGTTCCTCTATTTCTTATCAGAGGCTATTCCTTTTTATTCATTATTATTATTAAGTTTATTTGTAATAAACTCCTTCTTTCCTTTTATACTTTTCTGAGTCCTGCATGGTGTATTTGTACATTAGCTTATTACCTTAATCTTATTATGACATCTTAGATCTATACCCATGTATCCTAGGATACCAATCATAATACTCCTAAAGTATGCTCCCTTGGGGCACTTCTTAATATATCAACATAATTCCCCCCCCCCCCCCCCCGAGACTATAAAGTCTCAACTAATTCTGTGCTGCCGTGATCTTCACGCTTAACACTCTGGGGTCTAAGGGTATTTTTGGGCCTGGAGAGGTTTTGACATACCCTGATATTTGTGCTTTTTTCAGTTGCTTCTGAAGATATAACTGGACTACAATAATATGTGAGCAGCATGTATGTACATGATTGTGTTTTTGAGCAAACAATGTTTATGCGTGGTTAGTGAAAAATGAAACATTATAAATCACTTGAACAAGGCCATAAAACACATACAGAACATTGGTTCACAGGACTTTTGAGAACTGGATCTTGTATCCTAGTGTTTTTGCTTCAAAATTATGTGAAAATCATCTTGTTTACTCGCTCACAGAAAACAATATATTGATTTAAATTTTCTAAGACACTTTTTGCTTGAAAAGTGCATATGCAAGTAGGTGTCAACTATCATGCATATTAATGTAATTCACACCTGAGAAGACAAAGGCCCGCATAATGAGCTGCATAATGAGCCTTTCAGGTAAGTGTGTGACTGAGAGAGGAGTTACAAGAAAGAATGTGAAGACAAAATAAATGTGTATATTTTGTGTTTGTAGTTTATTTAGAATATTTAACTAGTGCAAACAGTGCCAGACAAGATATAAGTACTAAAAAAATCCTAAAATCCACATAAAGTGCATGTGTGCCAGACAAGTGACCGAGCAAACAGACACTATACTACAAGACAGATGCTTAAAATAAATAATAAAGTAACAACATGTATACAAGTAACAATATTGTATATGACCAATACAATATGGCTCTGTTAAAATCTTTAATAGAATCTTTAATGGAATCTTTTTTAATCTTTAATGGAATCTGTTAAAACTTGGTGCTTCTTACAGCATTGTTTGGGGCGTTGATCTTGTTTGCATAGCCCGCGTCAGGTAATTTCCATATGAATTGCGCGTGCGCGGTAGGTGGGATCACATTAGCGCTAATGAGGTCAAGCCAGAAAAACTGTACCTCTCTTTACTTACATACAGATTGCACAAAAAGACAATATTTGCTTTCGATTTTAATTACATCATTTAAAAGTAGACATTTCAGGCTTTCATTAGACATATGTGTCATGTTCGTGTGATAAGTATTGGCGGAGTTATCAGTTCATGTTTGTAACATGTTCCAGGAAGGTGGTCAAGGAGACCTGAATGCACACCCTGGTTATTTTCTTTATTTGCCAAAAGCACAGTGTTTTGTTGTTATTATGAAGGCACACCTATATAGCCTGATACTTCACTCAGTTAAGACTTTATTCACAAAAAGCGTTGTAACGCATTGAAAATGGTTCATAAGGGTAAAGGTTGGGTTGCCCTTTAGAGGTTGGAATAGTTTTAAGTCAGTTGAGGGATTACTTAGGGTTTGAACATAGGGGCCTGCAAGTTGTCTCTGTTCTTGAGGCAAACATAGGAAAAGTTCAGTGCTTTCTGGGTTGGGGTGGTAACTGCCAAAGTTTTTTTTTTTTTCTCTCTCTCTTGCCTGTCATGCATAAGAGATGTGGTCTTATTCATTATTCTTTTATCACCTAACTATTGATTAATGTTTGATTCAAATAGTACTGGAGGGTCTACCATTCGATTCACTATTTGGAACGTTAAAGGTATGAATGGGCCAAATAAAAGAGCTCGTATTTTTGCTCATCTTAAAAAATTTAATACTGAAATAGCATTCTTGCAAGAAACACATTTACAGGTAGCAGATCATATAAGACTCAAAAAACATGGATTGGACAAGTCTTTCATTCCCACTTCAATAGTAAAGCAAGAGGAACAGCGATTTTAATACATAAGAAAGTACAGTTTTATCCTTCCAAATGTGTTTCAGATCCTCATGGTCGTTTTGTTATTGTGACAGGTGATTTGTTTCACACCCCTGTCACCCTGGTATTTGTCTACGCCCCCAATTGCCACGATGTTAATTTCATTCAGAAATTAATTTCATTTTTACCCAACTTAAACTCACACCGATTAATTTTTGGTGGGGATCTGAATTGTGTTATTAACCCAATCCTAGATCGTTCGAATATGCAAACTAGTCTAAGATCCAGTCTAAGATGTCCTAAGATGTCTGGATCCGTGGAGATTTTTATTCCCACAAAAGAAAGAATTCTCTTATTTTTCCACTGTCCATTCTTCATATTCAAGAATAGATTATTTTTTTTTTATAGATAAGACAATACTTCCTTTAGTGGAAAATACTCAATATTCAACAATTATAATATCAGACCATGCACCATTACTTCTTGACATACGTTTTACTCAGCATTGCACACAGCGCCCTACATGGCGATTAAACTGTAATCTGTTGGCATATAAAAAATTCCACAAACATATATAAGTGGCGATAAACCACTGACTTTATGGGACACATTTAAAGTTGTCATTAGAGGTGAAATTATATCTTATTCTGTATCCAGTAATAAAAAGAGAAATGCAAAACTAAAACAGCTAATTGATTCGATAGAAAAATTAGATCAACGACTCTCTCTATCCCATTCTGAAGAACTACTTAAAAAGAGAGTGGAAATTAAAGCACAATATGATCAGATATCAATTGAAAAAAACCAACAAAATCTGCTTTGGTCTAAAGGTAATTTTTATGAAAATGGGGAAAAAGCGGGCCGTTTATTATCACATCAGATAAAGTGTCAATCAGCTTCCAGATTAATTCCACAGATTTGCAACACATCACAACAACTGACAGTGGATCCTAAAGAAATTAATGAAACTTTTAAAACATTTTATTCAATTTTATATACTTCAGAATTTCATGGGGATATAACAGGCATGTCAGCCTTTTTGAATGACCTGAATATCCAGATGATTAGTCCATAAAGAAAGATTAGAACAACCAATTGAGCTGCAACAAATTTTAAATTCTATTAATGCAATGCAAAATAGCAAAACCCCTGGCCCCGACGGTTATCCTGTCGAATTTTATAAAGTTTTTGCTCCCAAATTAGCCCCGCTTCTCCTGAGAATGTTTGAGAATTCTTTAAACAATAGTCTCTCACAGAGGCATTTCTTACACTCATTCTGAAGTCTGGAAAAGATCCACTAGAGTGCAATTCCTACAGGCCAATATCTTTGCTAAATGTTCATGTTAAAATTCTTGCCAAATTGTTGGCCTCTAGGATAGATACTGTTATACCAGAAATAATATCCCCAGAGGTGGTGGTATCCCTGGATGCAGAGAAGGCATTTGATAGAGTGGAGTGGAGTGGAGCTATCTATTCGCAGTATTGGAAAAGTTTGTTTTTGGCCCAAAATTTATATCCTTGATCCAATTACTGTACTCTAACCCTAAACTATCTGTTATAACAAATAAAATACGTTCACAATTTTTCCCAATACTATGGGGCACAAGACAGTGTTGCCCTTTAGGCCCTCTTCTTTTTGCATTAGCAATAGAGCCGCTTTCCATTATGCTTAAATCCTCGCAGTCTATACAGGGCATTGACCGAATGGGGATGGAACACAAGGTCTCTTTATATGCAAATGACCTTTTGTTATAAATTTCAAATCCAGTAGAAAACGTCCCAAAAATACTGTCCATTTTTGGCAGCTTTTCAGGATACAAACTTAACCTTTCTAAAAGTGAATGTTTCCCGATTAACCCTCTTGCTTTACAAATTAAAGCTGCATCCCTCCCATTTCACATCTCTCAATTTGGTTTTAAATATTTTGGAGTTCATATTACTCATACTTTCTCAGGTTTATATGCAAAAAATTTTTTACCACTCATTAGTAATATTAAGTCTGACCTTCCAAGATGGGATGCATTGCACCTGTCTCTAGCAGGCAGAGTGTCGGAACTTAGAGCCCGCCTCCAAGCTGACATATCACAAGGGTGATTTATACTTATAACTATAACATTATCATCTCCTTTAACCAAATCCTTCTAATTACTTTATAATTAATATTGATGAAATAGTGAGAAACTCCTCAGACCTGGATGAGAATGAGCAAAAACTTCTTTATTGCAGTCAATCAGTTATCCATTCCATTGAGCTCAAGGAAAACAAAAATCACTAAGTCAAAAAAGCACAATTGAAGAACCCAAAAAAGAGCATTTGCATGTAATCAATAACTTCTCCCTTGCAAAAAAAAAGACCTGGAGTATCAAAAGAATGAAGGAGCTGCAGCATCCTAAAGATAGCTTCACCGTCCGAGAAAGAACTGAACTTCCCCATGAAAAAGAACTGAACTTCCCCACGAAATTTCCCCTCAATATATGCCCTGGCACTCCTAGGCGCCTCCTCTCTAATTCTGCCTACTTTCAGACAAGTTCCCATTATGTTTCAAGTTGTTCTCTGAGACCCCACCTGATCATTTACATGCTTCTTCTGAAATCCCCTTATTTCCCCGAATTACCTCCTATCCTGCCTTTCTGAAATCCCCTTATTTTCCAGAATAACCACCTGACCCTTACTCGTATGCCCTTATATGGATTTTCCTTTCTTCTTGATTTCCTATTATTTTCAGCCTTTTTCGTCATTGCTATTAAAAAATATGCTCAAGAGAGCTTTGCTTCCTAGTTGGTATCACATTTGTCGCTCAGCATTTCATGACAGACGTTTTGTGGATTAATCCTCTCTTCAGCTACAATGAGTAAGTTTTTCTCATTTCTGCTATTACTATTTTATATTTGTTTATTGATTATATGTTTAATGGTTATATGTTACCTTTATATGTTTAACTATGACATAAGTCCTTACTTCTACTTGGTTATATTGTATTGCTACTGCTGCTGAGCTTTTGTTGCTACTTTGTATATCTCTGGAGTATATATTAATGCTGACTCTTTTAAGCTTTGCTCAATTTTTGACCTTTATTATGATCTCAGTCTGGCCTTCAGACTGGCCTTGCTCCTTGCATACTTTAAGCCTTAGTTCCTCTATTTCTTATCAAAGGCTACTCCTTTTTCCCTTAGACTCCCAGCCTCAGGGTCAGCCAATTCGTCCTGGTCACACCATCTGGATTTCTCGGTCTACTCCCTATAGGAGGCCAGTTCCTGCTGAAGTTATGGCCAGTTATCGCCGTTATCACCTGCGTCATCTTACTCAGGTTTATTTGTGTGTTAGTTATATATTACCTTAATCTTATTATGACATCTGCGATCTATACCCATGTATCCTAGGATACCAATCATAATACTCCTAAAGTATGCTCCCTTGCGGCATTTCTTAATATATCAACGATTTTTCACAACATCACTCCCCCCTTTGAGACTATAAAGTCTCAACAAAATCTGTGCTGCCGTGATATTGACACCAACAAAATCTGTGCTGCTGTGATATTGACGCTTAACCAAGACATTAGGGCAAGACTAACCTTCCCAGTAGGGACATAAAACAATGAACGAGTAACACGATTTTGCCCTTAAATGCAACCAAAAACATAAGGATTAGAAATGACCCAAAATGGAAAAAACAACCACAAAAACTGAAAAGCACCCAAAATGGAAAAAAACATAAACCACAAAAACTGAAACATAAACAATAGAAAATATGGGAAAACCACAACAGAAAACAACAACATCATTCTCAAATCGGTGAACCAGGGGGGTATTCCAGAAAGCAGGTTATGTGACATACCTGGGTATGTTTAAGGGTAAGTTCGTGGATAACCTCAACTTTCGGTTCCAAAAACGGAGGTATCTTTCTGGGTATGTATGTAACCATAGCAACTGACTCTCTGTTAGAGCTCTCTGCACTTAGGTTTTTTGCGTCTGGCCATTTTTTTGTACAGTGTGGGCGATTCAGAGCATGTGGGAAGGGCCCACACTGTACAAAAAATAGCCAGACGCAAAAAACCTAAGTGCTAAGCACAGAACCGGGGTTTCTTACCCACGTTTGTGCAGTTCCCTGGCCATAAACCTCTGCTTGTTATTAAAGACGAATTCCACAGAGTGGCAGGTTTGTCCTTTGTAGTAAAATTTATGACGCATATTTAATATTTAGTCATATTATTTATATCTATACATGTATTCATTATGCACACACACACTTCATACTTCCATAACTTTCTGTTTCATGGTTTCCAAATGGAATTGGGTGCATTGATGGCACTCACATTCCTATTAAAGCTCCACCAATAAATGAGGGAGACTATGTTAATAGGAAATCTATTCATAGTATCAATGTGCAGATAACAACTTAATTTTTTCCCTTCATAAAATCATTAAAGTCATTACTTTTTCCACTAACTAGGTAATATGTGAGGCAACCCAAATCACTACCAATGTCGAGGCAAAATGGCCAGGATCTGTGCATGATGCCAATTTTCCACGAGTCATCATAATGCCAGACATTTCAGCAGGGTATGTTTTGCTTTATACAATTGTTTTTTTTTCCTTTTTACATTCTATTTTTGTTGTACACTTCATTCGTTACAGGACAGTACAATGGTTACTTGCTGGGGGACAGAGGATACCCTTGTCTGCCCTATTTAATGACACCCTACCCTGAACCTGAGCCTGGACCACAGACACGGTTTAACCTGGCTCACAGCTAAACAAGGGCCAAGGTGGAGATGACTATAGGGATCCTCAAATCTTGGTTTCAGTGTATGCACCGTGTTAGTCCAGAGAGGGCATACGACATTTTAGTGGCTTGTGTTGTGCTTCACAATATTGCCACTATAAGAGGAGAGAGCCACCCTCCTTGTTCAATTCAATTCAATTCAATTCAAGTTTATTTGTATAGCGCTTTTTACAATAGACATTGTCTCAAAGCAGCTTTACAGAACATAAACATAAAGCAGAAGGTAGACATAATTAATGATAAAGGAAATAACGAATAATAAAAGAAATAAGAATTAACAGAATAAAAATTCTAGATTATTATTAGATGTATATAGTTCACAGTGTGTATGTATTTATTCCCCTATGAGCAAGTCTGAGATGACTCAGGCAGCAGTGGCAAGGAAAAACTCCCTTAAATTGGTAAAGGAAGAAACCTTGAGAGGAACCGGACTCAAGGGGGAACCCATCCTCATATGGGTGACACTGGGGGTGTGATTGTAATATACAGTCAAACAAATGGTGTATTGGTGTGAGGTTTAAGGACTTCTGATCTTCTGAGTACCACAGAGTCTAACTGGAGATGTCTCAGGATTCTTAGAGTCGGCCTCGGCTCAGTGGATGTCCAAAGGCTTCGTCCCACAGAGGACGATGGGAGCTGGTACAGTGTCTGGATGCCTCGGGATGGGTACAAAGAGAAAAGCAGTGGAAAGGGATTAACATATCTGCCGTTCATAAAAATGTGCTGGTCTGATGTACTGGTGCATGATATTATGGGATGTATTATGTGTACGCCTGACTGAAGAGATGAGTTTTTAATCTACATTTAAACTGGGAAAGTGTGTCTGAGCCCCGAACACTATCAGGAAGACTATTCCAAAGTTTGGGAGCTAAATAAGAAAATGCTCTACCACCTTTAGTAGACTTAGATATTCTGGGAACTACCAAAAGCCCTGAGTTTTGTGATCTCAGAGAGCGTGAAGGATTGTAACGTGTTAGCAGACTAGTTAGATACATGGGAGCAGCAGTTTGTAGTCAATTCTATACCTAACAGGTAGCCAGTGTAGAGATGATAAAATTGGGGTTATATGGTCATACTTTCTTGTCCTAGTGAGAACTCTGGCAGCTGCATTTTGGACTAACTGTAACCTATTTATTAAAGATGCAGGACAACCACCTAGTAATGCATTACAATAGTCCAGTCTAGAGGTCATGAACGCATGAACTAGCTTCTCAGCATCAGATACAGACAAGATGTTTCTCAGCTTGGCAATGTTTCTAAGGTGGAAGAAGGCTGTTTTGGTAGTATGGGCGATATGATTTTTAAAAGACAAGTTACTGTCTAGTATAACACCGAGGTCTTTCACTGTCGAGCTACTTGTAATAGTACATCCCTCTAAATGGGAGTTAAGTTGTGAGAGTTTATGTGCACTGGTTTTTGGACCTATGAGTAGTATTTCAGTCTTATCGGAGTTTAACAATAGAAAGTTGCAGCTCATCCAGTCTTTTATCTCTCTAAGGCACCGAGTTAATTTGGACACTGTGGCTATTTCATCTGGTTTTGATGAGATATATAACTGTGTGTCATCAGCATAACAATGGAAACTAATCCCATGTCTTCTAATAATGTTCCCTAATGGAAGCATGTATATAGAGAAAAGCAGAGGTCCTAGAACTGATCCTTGAGGGACCCCATAATTAACTGGTAGTAAACTGGAGGATTCACCATTTAATTCTACAAAATGGTATCGGTCAGACAGATAGGATCTAAACCAGCTTAAAGCCTGACCATGAATACCTGTGTAATATTGTAAGCGATCTAGAAGAATGTTGTGATCTATAGTGTCGAATGCAGCACTAAGGTCAAGTAGAACTAATAGTGACATACAGTCTTGGTCCGAAGCTAAGAACAAGTCGTTTGTAACTTTAACAAGTGCAGTTTCTGTGCTATGATGGGGCCTGAAACCTGACTGAAACTCTTCAAGGATGTTGCTCTCCTGTAAGAAGGAGCTCAGTTGAACAGACACAACCTTTTCAAGTATTTTAGACATAAACGGGAGGTGTGAGATAGGTCTGTAATTTGATAGTTCATTAGGGTCTAAGTTAGGTTTTTTGATGAGTGGCCTAATAACTGCCAACTTAAAAGACTTCGGGACGTAACCTAAAGATAACGAGGAGTTAATGATATTAAGAAGAGGCTCACCAGCTTTATGTAACACTTCTTTCAGTAATTTAGTTGGGATGGGGTCTAGTGAACATGTTGTTGATTTAGCTGTAGTAATAAGTTTATCTAACTCTTCCTGTCCTGTACTTGTAAAGCTGTGCAAAGCCTTAGGTGAGATTGTGTCACTGGTTGCTCTCATATGTTGGGCGTCACCTATTTTATTCCTGATACTTTCGATTTTATCAGTGAAGAATCTCATAAAGTCCTCACTACTGAAATGTGATGGAATAGTGTGTTCAGATTTCTGATTTTTTGTTAAACTAGCCACTGTGCTAAATAAAAACCTGGGATTGTTCTGGTTATTTTCTATGAGTTTGCTCAGGTGCTCAGCCCTAGCAGCTTTTAGAGCCTGTCTATAGCTGGACATACTGTCCTTATACGCAATTCTAAACACCTCTAATTTAGTTTTTCTCCATTTCCGTTCGAGGTTACGGGTCTCTCTCTTGAGGGTGTGAGTGTGACTATTATACCATGGTGCAAGTGTTTTATCTCTAACCTTCTGTAATCTGACTGGGGCAACAGTGTCTAATGTGCTAGTGAATATAGCGTCTATGCTGTTAGTCATTGCATCTAGGTCGTTTGAGTTTGAGGGTACATTAAGAAGTCCAGACAGATCAGGCAGGTTATTTGTGAATCTGTCTTTGGTGGTCGAAATAATGGTTCTACCGAGTCGATAACGTGGTGAGACACAGTTAGTCTGTTCTATAGGTAGTGTGTACATTATGAGGTAATGGTCTGTGATGTCATCACTTTGGGGTATGATATCTATATCAGTGACCTCTATTCTGTGTGATATTATTAAATCTAGTGTGTGGTTACGTCGGTGAGTTGCACTAGTGATGTTTTGTTTGAGCCCAAGTGAGTTTAGTAAGTCCATAAATGTGAGTCCTAAAGCGTCGTTTGTGTCGTCAACATGAATGTTAAAGTCTCCTACAATTAATGCTTTGTCAAAGTTAACTAATAGGTCTGAGAGAAAATCTGTGAATTCTCTAAGAAAAACTGTGTAGGGCCCTGGGGGTCTGTACACGGTCGCTAGAGCAAGAGACATCAGGGATTTCTTCGTGTGCACGTGCGATAGTGTAACATTAAGGACGAGCACTTCAAAAGAACTAAATCTAGGCTGTGTTCTCTGGGTAACAGTGAGGTAATCACTAAGGATAGTGGCGACACCACCTCCACGACCAGTCAGACGAGGTTCGTGCTTATAGATATATCCTGATGGTGTAGACTCGTTTAGACTGATGTATTCATTTGGTTTAATCCACGTTTCGGTGAGGCAGAGTGCAGTAAGGCTATTATCTAAGATCATTTCATTTACAATAAGTGCTTTGGGTGCAAGAGATCTAATGTTCAGAAGTCCAAACTTTAAGAACTGTTTTTGTTTGTTTCTTTGGCATTTTTCTGGTCTAATTACAGTAAGATTATTTCGAGGACTTCTCGTGTATTTACTTTTGGATCTCACTGCTCGGGGAACAGACACAGTTTCTATAGGGTGAGCTATGTGTGCATTTTCTGTGTCAATGTGCTGAGGTGAAGGATGGCTATTAAGATTTAAATTTAAAGAGTAGTTTACCAGTCAGAAGGTGTTCAGCGCCCTGGAGATGTGGTCCGAGAGGATCTCCGCTCCAACTCTGCCGGGGTGCAGGCCGTCAGCACGGAATAGCCTAGGACGCTCCCTTGTATTGAGGAAGATGGCCCATTGGAACACCTACAGATTTTAGAGGCCAACAGAGACAGACTTTTGAGAGACAGGATCTGTCAAAACTACTTTTATTAATTTTTTTTGCACTGGTCTGCCAGGCAGGTTATTTCTTTATTTCCTGAAAAACAATAAAAGTAAAATTCAATTAAACGTTTTTTTTTTTTATATTGCTTTACACATACATACACACATACACATACACACACACATTATATATATATATATATATATATATAAAAAGTAAAAAAAAAAAAAAAGTAAAATTCAATTAAACGTTTTTTTTTTTATATTGCTTTACACATACATACACACATACACATACACACACACATTATATATATATATATATAAAATGTGTGTGTGTATGTGTATGTATATATATACATTCACTCACACAACACTTTTAACAAGTTCTCACCTTAAGGCAATGCTCCAGCAATTCAATTTCAAGTGCTGCTTTTTTAAATGCGGAGGTATGTACAGTGAAAGGACAATAACAGTTTGTTACTCTAATTCAAAAAGGGGCCATACATTATAATGGTATGCATTATACCTCAGTGGATCTACCAGCATTGTCCACTTCTATCACAGCAGATGTGGTCTCTTCATCATCATCTCCATCATCTTCATCCTACTGGAGAAATATTCAAGTCAAGTCAAGTCAAGTCAAGAAGCTTTTTATTGTCATTTCAACCATATATAGCTGTTGCAGTACACAGTGAAATGAGACAACGTTTCTCCAGGATCAAGGTGCTACATAAAACAAAGACAGGGCTAAGGACATGTAAGTAGTCTTAGCCACATAAAGTGCAACTGTGCAACCTGGTGCAAACAGTGCAGGACAAGACAAGCAAGACAGTGCAGGACAAAAGACAGTGCAGGACAAAAAACAGTGCAGACATTAAGTTACAAGACAATACAAAAAGTACAAAAAATGCAATACACAAAAGACAATACACAGTAACAGAAACAGCGCCGACCGACCAGTGTAAATACTGAATGTTCAAACAGTATTTTGTGCAGTAAAAGAATGAACAGCAGCAGGTTCTTAGCAGCAGGTCCTTTGGATTATACAAGTATACATTTGGATTCAAGTATACATTATCTGGCAAATATATATATATATATATATATATATATATATATATATATATATATATATATATATATATATATATATATATATATAAAAGCAACTAAAGGTACCTGACAACAAATCACTTACAACTGTGACAGACTGTGTTCTTTCTGGAGGGTCCAATAATACAATCCGTCCATCAGTATCTATAAGAACACACAACCCATTAAATTCTAAATATTATCAAAGAAAATAATACATGAAAAGAGTAACATGTCAGACTAAGATCACAGTAGCATATACATCATATGCAGTTAAATAAAATAAGCCTACATAAAAATTAATTTGGTTCAAAAAGCCTTTAAGTGACAGAGATAGTAATTTATTAGGACAAAAAATTAAAACAAATCATAGAGGTAAACTTACATTTCACCATTTTTTCACCACCACTTGTGGTGCATGGTGTGTGCGAGGAACTGCCCCTTGGAATGCCAGCAACCACTGGTCACCCTTTATTAAGGGACAGAGCCAGCTCCTCAGATGGGGTGAGGGGAGGTGGTGGTGGTGGGCCCCCGCCAGTTAGACGGGCTTCAGTCTTCTTTCTATTAGCTACATGACAGAATGAATATACTAAATCCTGTTATAATAATAGTTCAGTAATTGTGTAATCAAATATTACCTTTTTGCAGAATGTTTTTGTGTTTCATTTTGACTTGGCTTAAATTACAAATTTGGTATTGTCTCCCGTTTTATTATGCAAAATAATGAAGTATGACTTATACATCCTTTTGAATATGTTATATCACTATGAAAGCATTTACTTTTCCTGCCATTTATTTCTTTAGTTTAAAATAATAATGTGTATTTCTTATTTAATAAGGTGTAATCCTTCTGGAGCCACAAGAACTTTAACCCTCTGGGGTCTGACCATTTTGGGACACTGGCAGAGGTTCTGACATGCTCTTACATTTGGTCTTTTTTCAGTTATTTCAAAACATATTAATGGCTAATATCACATAACATTGTATTCAGCCCAAACTGTGCTACAATATTATGTAAGTAAAATGTATGTACATGTTTGTATTTTTAAGTAAATGATGTTTATGCGTGGGTAGTAAAAAAAAGAAAAAGAAAAGATGCTGAAATAAGGCCAAGAAACACATACTAAACATTTGTTCACACACAATAAAGTTCTCTACTCTTGTAGAGTTGATAATTTGCTACAAAAAGATATGAAAACCATTTTACCCACTCATTCACATGAAACAATACATTGATTTAACTTTTGTAAGACAGTTTTTGTTGTGTAAAGGCAATATGCAAGGGAGGGTCAATGGTCATGAATATTGATGATTCACACCTGAGGAGGCCCAACCCCCTAATGGCTTAGTCTGGATTGTGTTGACAAAAGAATGAATGTGGGGAGACTTAGAGAAAATCTTTTGCTTGTAGTGTAATAAAATAGTGTACAATGAAGTACAAAAGACTTAAGATTTTATTTATATCTGTACTTGAAAAAATAAGACTTATTTTTATTTTTAAAAAAACATGAACAATACAATAGAGTCAAGAATCGTATGCAATGATTCAAAATGTCAGCTGTAAATGTACAGTTTGGTGTGCATCTAAAAATACTTTACATATAAATTAAATATTTATATAAATATAAATTGTAAAATGTTGTCATGCCATTGTTCAAAACAGTTCCTATTTAACTGAACACACAAGGGAACATTACATGCTTTGCATTTCCAAGGTGTGTCCTGTCTTTTACCATGCACTGTCTTGCAGCGCACACATTTATTCTTTATTGTTCTCGCCAGCACGTTTTTTTCCTCTTCAACGTGAAATCCACTTAAAATACTCCATCATTCATAATCATACACACACATGTAATACATCATTCGAAACTGTGAAGTGTCTACTTTTATTTGACTACCTTCATAATAACAACAAAACGCTGTGCTTTTGACAAATAAAGAAAATATCCAGGGTGTGCATTCAGACATCTCTGTCTCCTTGACCACCTTCCTGGAACACGTTACATACATGAACTTGATATGAACATCACACGAACATGATACATATGTCTAATGAAAGCCTGAAATGTCTACTTTTAAAGGGCCTCCCAAATGTCTCAGAATCGGTCGGCATAGTAGTCCTTTGCCGTATCAGCAACTGCATCTGAGGAACCCCCCCTCCATGAGGTGGGTCCCCTCCATGAGTACACAAACGTAGGTGTTCCGATCGTGACAGGTAGTCCCTGCCGTATGGTTTTGCTGTGGGACGTCCAGATCTGATATCCACAAAAGAACAGGGTACAATACTGGTATGTAGTAGTCTGCAATATATGGTGGGAGAAAATGTAAGCATGTTTGTGTCCACGTCCATATGTTGAGGCAACGCAAAAGGACCGGCGTATTTCATAGCTGTGCACTTGCAACAGAAACCCTTTCTCAAGAGCGTATTCGTTCATGTGATATGCGTGGACCCATAATCCCTCTGGGAGGAACAGGTCTGCGTGGTCCAAGATGAGTGGCACGGGGTGTGAGTCTTCCAGCAGTTTGTACCATGTGTCAGCCGTTGGCGGCGGAGGGTATGTCAGCCATGTGCGACTTGGTGGCACACCCAGGTCGAAACCCTTCCAAATATAGTCAGACACGTCTATTTCCGAGGACAGCTGGTTGCATGTGTAACAGCAGTCGAGGGGTGAGGTGTCATCAGCCTGACAGGCGATGCCTCTAGGGGTGACTTCCAGTCCACATGTCCGGGGGCGCCGGTCTGGGGCCCGTCTGGGAGGCAAGTGCAGCATGGCCCTGCACACAACACCCACAAAGAGACAAAAGCACAAACAGACAACACACAAACAGACAACAGGACCAAGGGCCCCCAATAATTCCTTTCTCAAGCATACATACAGGTTCATTTAAGGGCAATCAGTTCTCGTAAGGATCGTTATTGTTCTCGTCTTACAGTGTTAACAGGTCCGGGTTTGTGTCTGCATCTATCATCTGTATTTGCAAGTACTGTCCAAAGAGAGAGTGAACTGTCTTGTCAATCAAAGCACGTAGTAGAGGTAATCCACAGCAGGCAATAAAAGCTATGACTAACAGCACTATAAGAATTGTCATGCCTATGCACATTAGTCCCGCTATCCAATCTCCTGAGAGCAACCATTTATACCAGGCGGGATCTGGTGCACCCGTGTTCCGGACCATATGGTCCCGGGCTGCTTTCATATGGGTTAGTAGCACGGATAATGGTCCCATAGGACCTGTGTGCAGTGGGATGATGGTGCAACACTCAGTACCAATCATATCACATATGCCTTGTTCTGGCCCACGCATTTGATCCATAGCAAATTGGTTCTCTACAGTCATCAGTATTGTGGCATGCAATTGTTTTGAAATGAGCCCTAAAGTGGCAATCATATGGTTGTTAAAGCGCTGCTGATTGTACCATTCATAATTTATCCACTTCATGTTCCTATGTGCTTGTACATGCGGTAGCAGTACGGACCATGTGGTCGAAGTGCTTTCAGAAAGCGCTCTGTGTTCTTCTGGGACGCCTACTGGCTCTCCTTTCCAGTCTATGTAAATATGAGGATCCTCTGACCAAGCCAGGAGCACAGAAGAGTTGGTGCTCCAAATATTTCGAAATGTCTCATCTAGTGCATGAGATGTGAATGGGAGCTTGAGTCAGGAGACTGTCTAAGAGGGAGTCATTTAACGCAGCACTGTAAGGCCCCCTTCTAGTACAACTGGGGCACATAGGCCATGCCACATCCAGGGGAGCGTTTGGAGTGCTGTGCCATCCCCACAGTACAAAAGAATATCAGCCAGTGGCAGTGTGCCGAATCCAAGACTGGGAACGGTCATTAATCTTGGGACGGGTGACTCACAACCATCTTCTTATGTGTTACAAGGTGGGAGCACATTTACTATGGGATGATGAGCATCTAACGTGTCTCTACAGACCGTCTTAGGAAGGAATCCCACCCACACTTCTCCTTTCAAACGAATACATTGGGGAAATTCTTGGTTCTCGGTTGGTAACTGTCATATCTGTTTGAATCGGCAAGGCCACTGGTTGGTATGTACAGGATATTCTTTTATTGCCCATCCATCTCGGCCCATGTGTCTTAGCTGCTGATCCTAACAGGCAGAGAGCAGGGCTTAAATGTGTGTCATTATAGGGGGGCTTATCACATTCATCTTCTCCCCTAATGGGCATTATATAGGGAAGCTGTTTGGACCTGTCATGACATACCATACAAGAACTGTTGGTAGTGACTTGATGGGCTGAGTCTATCAGCCATTGGCGATACGAGTTGCCCCCGGCAGCATCAGCCGTAAGATTATACTGGGTGATACCTATTACTGTGACGTATGTCTGAAGTTCGCCATAGTCACCCTGAAGGGGAGAGTTACGGGTACTACACTTACTACCCGTGCCACCGGTGCATTTGGCCCAGAAGACTATACTGGCCTGACGGAACTGAAAGCCAGGGCTCCATGCTGGGACGTAGATTCGAGCTTTGTAAGCCTCGACAAATTTAGTTCTCTGTAACGAAGAAGGATAAGTAGCTGTGGCATGAAGACTATAGTACCATAATGCATGGATCAGCCTGCAGTTACCACCCTCTCTCCTGTCTGCAGGGCGTCCCGTGACAATGATACTAGTTTTTGGGTCCATTGTTATATTACCTGCCCGCCTAATACGAATCTCTAGGGTCAGAGTGTAGCGGGATGACGGTTGGTTCTTGGCCCATGTTACTGGGTCAGAAACGGATGTTGGAAAAGGACCTGTATAATCAAATGAATACATCACAAAATAGATAGTATTGTTTTGTATCTGCTTTCGTTACACTAGCATGAGTGAGTAAACCTAAAGCGCATTTCATGTGCCCTTCTATGGCCGTCTGGGCCGTGTCGTTGTTAACTCCTGCCAGTGTTGGGTAGGACCCTTTCCCTTGAAAGATAGTTCGTCCACTAATGGTGGCAGAACTTGCACCTACATTTTGCTTAAGTCGTGTGCCTATCTTAGAGTTATTATACGATATCCAATCATTGTGGGTGTGGTTAGTCACTAATTGTGAATCATGAGCCCGAGCTTGTGCCGCTAGGAACCCTACTGCGATCGCCAACTTTAAAAACAATCCTATCACGCAGGCTACATAGAAAAGTTTTGTCGTTAGCCCGTCTTCATTTTGTTTGCCAGTTGAATCAGATTTACCTGGTGGTTTCCTTTGTGTGTCGTTGCCACGGGGTGGGGATATCTGCATACTGTATACTCACTCTCTTGGTGAAGTTATTTCATCACATGGGTTCTCTTACCACTGCTATGCTGAGGATACACAACTTATCTTCTCTTTCCCACCCTCAGATGCCACAGCTTCTGACCGGATCTCAGCATGTCTGGCAGAAATTTCATCATGGATGACTGCTCATCAGTTAAAGCTCAATCCTAGCAAAACTGAACTGCTGTTCATCCCAGGTGATTCATCCCCAGGTCACGATCTTGCTCTATCCTTGCACAACGATCTGATCTCCCCTTCAGCCACAGCTCGCAACCTTGGGGTAACCATGGACAATCAACTGTCCTTTTCCTCTCATGTTGCTAATGTGACTCGCTCATGTCGGTTTCTTCTCTACAACATTAGAAGGATTCGGCCATTTTTGTCCACACAGACTGCCCAGGTACTTGTTCAGTCTCTTGTCATTTCTAGACTGGATTACTGCAATGCACTGCTGGCAGGTCTACCTATGAACGCAATCCGTCCTCTGCAAATGATCCAAAATGCAGCTGCCCGGCTTGTTTTCAACCTGCCAAAGTTCTCGCATACCACCCCGCTGCTGCGATCCCTCCACTGGCTTCCGGTAGCTGCACGCATCCGGTTCAAAACACTGATGCTGGCCTACAAAGCCAAAAATGGACCAGCTCCCTCTTACCTCAAAGCCCTCATCATTCCTCGCACTGCACCCCGTAACCTCCGATCTACCAGCACTGCTCGACTGGTTCCGCCATCTCTCAGGGTAAGAGGCAAGTATACTACAAGACTCTTCTCTGTACTGGCACCAAGGTAGTGGAATGAACTTCCCCTAGAGGTCCGGACAGCCGAGTCACTGGCTATTTTCAAGCGGCGGTTGAAGACCTACTTATTCAGGAAACACTTCAACTAGCACTTCTTTCCTTATCCTTTGCATCTTAAAAAAAAAAAAAAAAAAAAAAACTTTGACACTTTTTCATTGTAACTTTGAACAAATGTTTTAAACTCATGGTATCTTAAGTATGTAACCTAGTGAACCAGCATTAATGTATTCAGTGTTAGAGATTTAAGCACTTATGTACGTCGCTCTGGATAAGGGCGTCTGCCAAATGCTGTAAATGTAAATGTAAATGTAAATGCACCATGGTGTGCAAGGACACTATTTACTCTCTAGTTATGCAGTGTGGACCAGAGCTCCTCGAGATTTATGGTGTGAAATGGACCTGGGGGTATGTCTAGGTCTAGGCTGCGTATGAGTGGTCTGAATGTACGTCGTCTAGTGAGGTGCTTGAGCTCCCTGCTGGGCCTGTATACACTCTCGGAAGTACGTCAACTACATTACTTAAGGGACCCATGGATGGTGCCACTATCTCTTCTGATGACGAGTCGTCTTTGGTTTCTTGTCGTGTGCGTGCTTTAACTCTGGCTCACGTTCCAGCAGCTGGGCCTGTCACCGACACAGGACCATAAGGGTCATGCTCGTCCTCGTCGTCAGAGTATGGTTGCCCTTCAAGTGACAATAGGGTTTGCCAGTCTTTTCCAGACTTTGGAGCAGCCATTTGTCTCGTTAGCTGTTGCCCCTCCTCGGACGTTGATGGTTGCTCTTGATCAATTGGTTGTTGTCCTTTTGACTTAGAAGGTTGAGTTGCAAGCTTTTTACCGGAGGTGGGCTGCTGTGTCTGTGGTTGCTGCTCTGTGTCTGAGGCTGATGGTTCCTCCTCTGTGTCTGCAAGGGCTGTTGCATGACAACAGTGATTGAGGTGATACCAGTATTCCTTACCTTCAACCTTGACTGCTGTGGGGGTACCTAACACCACTTTGAACGGTCCTTCTCTCCTTGGCTCCCTCCAATGTTTTCTTTGAAATACCCTGATGTATACGTAGTCTCCTGGCTCTACCTGGTTGAGTGGCTCTTTTACTGGTGTTCCGTGTGTTGGCGCGCCCACCTGAGGATACATAAGTCTGTTTATTTGGGTTACATAACTTGACATTTCGCCTTCTATTTGCTCCAGCGATGGGCCCTTATAGGGTTCTCGTGTATATGCCACAGGCATTGGCCTGCCTGTGAGGATCTCATGAGGTGTCAAGTGTACGGTTTGTCTGTGAGCGCATTTTCATCAGTGCTAGTGGCAACGCTTGTACCCAATTTAAGTTTGTACTATGGCATATTGCCTCACAGAAACCTGGATGTCTGCGGAGGTTCCAGACTCAGCCATCGAGCTCACGGGGTTCTCCGTGCACCGCTCGGACAGGACGAAAGAGCTCACAGGGAAAAGCAGAGGCGGAGGTGTTTGTTTCTTTATCAACAACTCGTGGTGTGATGAAAGGAATCTACACTCTATTAAATCCTTCTGCTCCCCTGATCTGGAATTTCTTATGCTTCTGTGTCGACCATTCTGGCTACCGAGGGAATTTACAGCGGTCATTATCACAGCTGTTTATATTCCTCCTCAAGCTAACACAGACCAGGCACTCAAGGAACTGTATGGGTATATAAGTGAGCAGGAAACCGCGCACCCAGATGCAGCGTTTATTGTAACAGGGGACTTTAACAAAGCCAACTTCAGAACAATAGCTCCAAAATACCTCCAACACATCACCATCAACACACGTGGTGACCGTATACTGGACCACTGCTACTCTCCCTTCCGGGATGCTTACAAATCCCTCCCCCACCCACCTCTCGGCAAATTGGACCACTCGTCCATTCTGCTCCTGCTTGCTTATAGGCAGAAACTGAAACGGGAAGCACCTGCCCTCAGGACAATCCAATGCTGGTCGGACCAATCAGATGCTATACTACAGGACTGTTTTGATCACGTGGACTGGGACATGTTCCGGGCAGTGTCTGATGACGACATAGAGGCGTACTCAGATTCTGTCACATGTTTCATCAGGAAGTGTGTAGAAGATGTTGTGCCGACAAAAACAATCCGCGTCTACCCCAACCAAAAACCGTGGATTAATAGCGATGTTCGAGCGGCCTTGTCAGCGCGGACGTCTGCTTTTAAATCCGGGAATCCTGACGATCGCAAACAAGCCAGCTACGATCTCAGGAAAACCATCAAAGCCGCAAAAAGACAATACAAAAACAAAGTTGAAGAACATTTCAACACCAACAACGCAAGAAGCATGTGGCAGGGCATCAACAACATCACAGACTTTAAAGGGAACAAACCAGCGACTGTGAACATTGCCGCCTCTCTACCGGACGAGCTAAATAACTTTTATGCTCGTTTCGAGGCTCACAACCTCGCCCACACAGAAAGCGCTCCTGCGGCTGCTGCAGAAGATTGAGTGCACTCTCCGTCTCTGTCGCGGATGTAACCCGATCCTTCCGACGAGTAAACATCCGCAAGGCTGCGGGTCCTGATGGCATCCCAGGCCGTGTGCTCCGAGCATGCACATCCCAACTGGCCGGTGTGTTCACAGACATTTTCAACCTCTCCCTGTGTCTGTCTGTGGTTCCATCATGTTTCAAAAAAATCCACCATAGTACCCATACCAAAGAAAAATAAAATCACATGCTTAAATGACTGGAGGCCAGTTGCCCTCACACCCATCTTCAGTAAGTGCTTTGAGAGACTCATCAGAGAATACATCTGCTCTGTGCTGCCTGCCTCACTTGATCCGCTACAGTTCGCATACCGCAGCAACCGTTCCACAGATGATGCTATTGCTTTCACCCTACACACTGCTCTCTCCCACCTGGAAAATAAGAACACCTATGTGAGAATGCTGTTTGTGGACTACAGCTCAGCATTTAACACTATAGTGCCTGCCACACTTGTAGCGAAGCTTCAGACTCTGGGACTAAACAGATCTCTGTGCAACTGGATTCTAGACTTCCTGACAGGCAGAAGTCAGGTGGTGAGAATGGGCAGCAATATTTCATCCCCTCTGATCCTCAACACCGGTGCTCCTCAGGGCTGTGTCCTCAGCCCACTCCTGTATTCCCTGTATACACACGACTGTACAGCTACACACAGCTCCAACGTCATCGTCAAATTTGCTGATGATACAACGGTGATAGACCTGATCACCGACAACGATGAGACGGCCTACAGAGAAGAGGTGAGCACTCTGACCAAATGGTGTCAGAAGAACCACCTCTCACTAAACATTGACAAGACCAAGGAGCTGGTGGTGGATTTCAGGAGACAGAGCAGAGAACACAGACCCATCTCCATCGACAAGACACCTGTGGAGCATGTGAGCAGCTTTAAGTTTCTGGGTGTCAACATCAGTGAGGATCTCACCTGGTCCATACACACCGACACAGTGCTGAAGAAGGCACATCAACGCCTCTTCTTCCTGAGACGGCTGAGGAAGTTTGGAATGAGCCCCTGCATACTCAGAACATTCTACACCTGCACTATAGAGAGCATCCTAACGGGCTGCATCACCGCTTGGTTTGGAAACAGCACCGTTTGCAACCGTAAGCCTCTGGAAAGGGTCGTGCGAACTGCCAGCCACATTGTTGGAGGTGAGCTTCCCTCCCTCCAGGACATCTACAACAGGCGGTGCATAAGGAAAGCTCGGAGGATCATTAATAACTCCAGCCACCCGTCCCACAGACTGCTCTCTCTGCTCCCCTCAGGAAGACGTCTCCGCAGCATCCGATCCCGCACTAGTCGACTGAGGGATAGCTTTTTCCCTCAGGCCATCAGACTAATTAACAGCCATAAATAACACAGCACACAGCATATTCAACAGTTCAACACCGGACTATACACACATGCACACACGCACACGGTATTCGTACTGCATCAATACACATGGGTCCATACACACACACTGCATCTAATCTAAAATAACAATCTATCTGACAATAAGATATCGGTACCACAGGACATTTCTGTATCTGTACAGTCTATTGCACCTTAACATGTTACATAATATTACATGTATATAATACTTTATATATATTTACATTTATATTTATACTTATACATACATATATGTATGGTTATATATATGTCTAGCAGTACACTGTGTGTACTGACTATGTATGAACACATTGCACCCTTTCCACATTTCAATGATGCTGAGCATTTTGCACATTTTTTCTAACTGTCTGTAAACTGTTCTATTTATGTTTATGTTATGTTACTACTGTATGTAAATGGTTCTGCAATGTCTGGAGCTCGCTCCCAAGAATTTCACTCACCAAGGCACATGTGCCGTGGTGATGTGACAATAAAGGTGACTTGACTTGACTTGACTTGTTAAAAACTCACTCATTTCAGCCTGTTGATTACCTGGGGTATCTACTAGGGCCCTCAATACTGGGCTCAATAGCCAAGGCCTCCAGATCGCTTTTATTCTTTCACGCCAATTGTCATACGGAAAAAGAGTTTCTAATGTCCACAGCCCATCAAACCTTGTTAGAGACCACAACTTAGCTGCTATCTGCTCATCAGACTGGTGCATCTCTACACCGTTTTTGTACACTCGTTCATCCCAGAAGAATGTCCTTACTCCTCTAGTTTCTATCTCTAGATCTGTTTCCCCTTCAATGTCCGACTCTGAGCCTAATTCTTCATCACACCTTAAAACTATATCCCCCATCCACTACATTACATTTACGGCATTTAGCAGACACCCTTATCCAGAGTGACTTACAACTGAGCAACTGAGGGTTAAGGGCCTTGCTCAGGGGCCCAGCAGTGGCAGCTTGGTGGACCTGGGGTTCAAACCCATGACCTTCCGATCAGTAGCCCAACACCTTAGCCACTAAGCTACCACATCCCATTAGTATCCTTCAGTGTGCCACCTTGTCCCTTATGTGTTTTTGTTCTGTCTACTGTGTTGCTCTCTTTTTCCACACCTGCCCGTGCAGCAACGGTGTGTGAGTTTAATAGCACTCACACCCCGCCAGTATCCACAGGAATTTTATTTCAAGATCTTCTCTTATCCAGGGCAGCTGTCTACCTCCCTCACCAGGGCCACCCCTGCCCTGTCAGGCCACAGATACACTACACACAGACTTTTGAATATGTGTGTGTAATGATATCTCGTGAGTAGCCTTAGTTCCTCTATTTCTTATCAAAGGCTACTCCTTTTTCCCTTAGACTCCCAGCCTCAGGGTCAGCCAATTCGTCCTGGTCACACCATCTGGATTTCTCGGTCTACTCCCTATAGGAGGCCAGTTCCTGCTGAAGTTATGGCCAGTTATCGCCGTTATCACCTGCGTCATCTTACTCAGGAGTTCTGCTCTTTCCTGGAACGACTGTATTCCCCTACACTCCCTGAGCAGCCTCTCTTGCTCTCTCACATTGTACAGATGCCTTTGACTCACTCTTTTTCCACCCAAACACCTCTGCCTCCTATCCTGGTGGATCAAAGGACACAAACTGATGGTTGTCCTCATGCTGAACCCTGTTGCCCTAGGCTGACAACTCCTGCCTCTCCTCCTCGTATCTCATCCCCTCCTTTCGCCTATATTTGCCCTCTTTCCCTCGGTTTGGTTTCTTCTCCCTCTAACTCTGAGCCTGATTCCCCAGGTTTCGTCCCTTCTTCCCCTTCTCCTAGGCCTGGGTCCACAGACTACACCCCTACTTCTCCAAGGCCTGATAGCTCTGGGTCTCATTATTATTATTAAGTTTATTTGTAATAAACTCCTTCTTTCCTTTTATACTGAGTCCTGCGTGGTTTATTTGTTCATTAGTTATATATTACCTTTATTTTATTATGACTTTTGAGATCTATACCCCTGTATCCTAGGATACCAATCATAATACTCCTAAAGTATGCTCCCTTGCGGCACTTCTTAATATATCAACGATTTTTCACAACATCAAGAGTAAATTGTATAAAAATGAATATATTACCTAGATTCTTATATTTATTTCAGTCACTTCCAGTTTTTCTCCCAAAAACATTTTTCAGTTCCATAAATAAACCCATACTATCTTTCTTGTGGGGAGGAAAGAACCCTAGAATTTGTAAGGAGCTTCTCAAAAGGCAAAGGCCCCAGGGAGGCTTAGCTCTTCGTAATTTTATAGGCTACTACTGGGCTGCAAATCTCCAAAAAATTATTTGTTGGTATAATTCCCCTGAGGTTGATTGGTGTAAGACGGAGGCAAATACTTGTACTTCTACATCACTTTCTGCTCTAATAACAATGAAGCTACCATTCTCTCCCTGTTAATACTCATCGAGCCAAGTTGTACATTCCACACTTAAAATATGGTCACAGTTTAGACAAAGGCATAAACTCAGCAACTCTTCTATGCTAAGCCCTCTCTGTAACAACCATTTGTTTCCAGCTGGTAAAATAGATCACACATATGCACAATGGCAGAGGATACGCTTGGCCAGGTATAGTGATTTTTATATAAACAACACATTTGCCAGTTTTAATGACCTTTCAGAAAAATTCCAACTGTCACAGTCCAACCTATTCTGTTACTTTCAAGTCCGACATTTCATTTAATCTCAGAGCTCAACTTTTCCTGAGTTACCACCTACTTCACTGTTGGATAAAATTCTACAATCTCCTACTTCTCTTAAAGGTCAAATTGTGGCAATATATAAGACGGTTATGTCAAATTATTTTTTAATTGACAGAATAAGAGGTGAGTGTGGTAAAGGACATAGGAAGCGAAATACCTGACAAAATTTGGGATGAGGTTCTTAATAAATGGATCGACCTCCTGTGCACGCCTCAGCCTTATAGAACTTAAAGTCCTCCATCGTGCCTACTACACAAAATGTAGACTTTCAAAAATTTACCCAAATGTTGACGATTTATGTGATCGATGTAAAAGTGACAAGGTAGACCATTTTCATATGTTTTGGGCTTGTGAAAAGTTGAGTGACTATTGGACATGCATATTCAAAATATTAAATGAAGCCTTTAGTTTGAATATAAAACCCAGGGTTGAAGTTGCTATTTTTGGAGTACCAGAACACGGAGTATTACTGACAAATACTGACAAAGTAAAAAATGTTATTGTTTTTGCCACCTTATTAGCGAGAAGAAAAATATTATTGGAGTGGAAGTCAACAAGCTTGCCTAAAGCCTCAATGTGGTTATGTGATCTAGTATCATACTTAAAATTAGAGAAAATTAAATATTTAATGAGAGGATCTGTCCAGAATCTTTATAAGACGTGGCAACCCATGATTGCATATTTTGAGAAGATGAAGACTCTCCCACTCACTGATCAATGTTAAATATTATCACCAATCGGAGTTTTGTTTTATAATTGTGTAAGGAATGTCAGGAAACTTTTATTATTGGCTATGTATTTGTGTATATTTTTATTTACTTATTTTATTTTATTATATATATATATATATATATACGTATATATATATACACATATATATATATACGTGTATATATATATATACGTATATATATATATATATATATATATATATATACACATTTCTTTATTTTTTTATTTTTACTTTTATTTTTTTTATATATTTGTTTATTTAATTTTATTATTATTTATTATTATTATTATTATTATTATTATTATTATTATTATTATTTATTCATTCATTTTTATGGTTATCATTAGTATAATTATTGTGTTAACCTTTATGTGATGTATGGTTAATTACTTTGGCAGAAAGGGCTATATAGGGGGAAAAGCCATAAATTAATCTGTATCAAACTTTTTGTTAATGCTTTGAAAATGTTTATAAATAAATGTTTTAAAAAAAAGAAGTAATGGGAGGCAAGTCAGGTAAACAAAGAGGGCAGAGTTTGACCCATGTGTGGACCGAGCAGTATCAGACAGCATTTGAGGCCCTAAAAGGGAGGTTGACATCTGCCCCGGTGCTGGCTTACGCAGATTTTTCTAAGCCCTTCGTTCTAGAAGTAGACGTGAGCCATGGGGGTCTGGGGGCAGTTCTCTCCCAACAATTTGAAGGGCCCATTGAGCATAATATGACCAATTACAGCTCGATGAAACTAGAGTTTCTTGCGCTTATGTGAGCCATGGTTGAAAAATTCAGGGAATATCTTTTGGGGCATAAATGTATTGTGTTCACTGACAATAATCCCTTTGAGTAATTTAGCCACAGCAAAGCAGAATAACGTTGGGCTGCAGAGTTGGCTGCATTTGACTTCGAGGTAAGATATCGGTCAGGAAAGAATAATGGTAATGCTGATGCTCTCTCCTGCCAGAATTCGGTTCCCCAGTGTGACACGAGGGAGTTAGCTGCTGGTGCCCCAGTTCCTGAGTCGTTGCGGCAGGCTATTGGCAAAGGAGGTGCAGCTCAGGTAGATGTGAGTGCGGTGAGTGTGTTGCCGATTATTCTTTCTCGATCTGCGTGCTATGCAGGAGGCTGATCCTGTCATCGGACAGGCAATAAAGTTCTGGGAACGGGGTCAGCGTCCAGGATCGGAAGAGTAGCGGCAGCTGAATAAACCAGTTTTGACTCTTCTCCAGCAATGGAAAAGATTAGAGGAAAAGGAAGGGGTGTTACATCGGAGGATATTTTGCACTGACGGAGGAGAGGAGTGTGTAGCATCTGGTACAGGTCATTTTAGATTTCATGTCCCAGGCACCCTAAATTTCAACATCTACTCTTCAATCAACCTATGAGCAACCCAGTTTTACACACACACAACTGGCTCTAGAATGACTGGAGCCTACACTAAGACCAGATAACCCCATGCGGCTTCTCTGATTGAACTCATAGGGGCCCTCAACCAGAACACACACACACACACACACACACACACACACACACACACACACACACACAACACAATGAGACATTCATTTTACTAATAAAACCTGAAGATAAGATACTCTAAGGTTCTCATTATTATAACCCTTTTGTAATGCGTTTCTTCTTTTAAGGCTTGCCTGACTTAAAATTATTTGCTCCTTACTTTCCTGACAAGGGTGTATTTTATTCATGTGTCAGAAAACAACATTGTATTTAACATCAGTTATACTCTAATTACTGATCATGGCAAGTTAATGTGTAGCTGTTCTAATGCTGTATGCCCCTTTAAGGTCTGATGTCAGAATGTATACGAAGCTATCGTTTTCTTTTTACTTCTCTCATGAAAGTGCATCTTGTTTTGTGTTTCATTTTTGTTTCTTTGCCTTTATAAGAACACAATATCGTATTAACATCAGTTACCCTTCGATTACTGATCTGTGTATGTAATGTACCGCTGCCTTTATACCGTCATTACCCTTTATGTTTAGTATCCAAATGACCACAAAATTATTGGTTACTCGCTACAAGTGTCATCAATTAGTGTTGCCTGATGTTTTGAAGGAAGAGGTTTTGATGCAGCTACACCAGCATCATGGGCATCAAGGGGTATCAAACGCTGCCAGCTTGCTAAAGATAATCGGCCAACAGCACACGCCTTTTTGGGTCATCTACTATCTTCGAGGCCTAATGAATTCCTTGCCATTGACCCAGTCTCTAACGTGACTCAAAGGACTGGTTTTTGGTGGTGGTATTTCCTCACAAGTGTGCAGTGACCATCTCACTGTGTGTGGGTGTGTGTACACAGGAAGTGCAGTGATTCACCTATAATGAGTGTGGTCTGATTATCTGCTTCCTTGTACTGGTAAGCTCTAGTCCCTGTCCCTTAACTCATTCAAAGAAAGAGATCTGTAGTTCGTTGGCTGAAGAATGCTTCTTTATTTATTTTAATATTGGGCACGGTGGCTTAGTGGGTAGCACATTCGCCTCACACCTCCAGGGTCGGGGTTCGATTCCCGCCTCCGCCTTGTGTGTGCGCGGAGTTTGCATGTTCTCCCCGTGCCTCGGGGGTTTCCTCCGGGTACTCTGGTTTCCTCCCCCGGTCCAAAGACCTGCATGCTAGGTTGATAGGCATCTCTGGAAAAATTGTCCGTAGTGAATGAGCGTGTGTGTGTGTGCCCTGTGATGGGTTGGCACTCCGTCCAGGGTGTATCCTACCTTGATGCCCGATGACCCGAGGTAGTTCGGATAAAGCGGTAGAAAATGAGTGAGTGAGAGTGAGAGAGTGAGTGATCCTGCTCATTCTATAAATCTGCTTATTTCTCATGTCAGAAGCTGTATCGTGTATGAATTTGATGTTATAGGAGTGCAACATTAAAGATGGTCATATTTATGCTACACAGAATTCTAATTTCTGTCCCTCTTTATTTGAATATATTATGCTACCTTTTAGTAGCATACTCTTTATAATACTATAGTCTATAGGTCACTAACAGGCGGACCCCTCCTGACAATAAAAAAAAAGAAAAGAAAAAACAATAGGGGTGTTGTGTTTGGTAAGGATCACTGAACACGATTTAACATTTATTAATTGTGTGTGTGTGTGTGTGTGTGTGTGTGTGTGTGTGTGTGTGTGTGTGTGTGTGTGTGTGTGTGAGAGAGAGAGAAAAGGGGAGGAAAGAGAGAGAGAGAGAGAGAGAGAGAGAGAGAGAGAGAGAGAGAGAGAGAGAGAGAGAGAGATTATGACTGGTGTTGTTTATTGGAAGTGTTTGTTGCCTTTTTGGACTACTTTATTATTTGTAATGTTGCTCCCATATAAAACAGTTCAGCACAAGCCCAGACATTTTTAGGGTCATGATTGAGGACAATGTCCCGTCCAGAGACGAGCTGTTTCTTGTTGAGGTTTTGTTCAAACCGATCATCGAAATACCCTCTCTAATGAATGTTTTTTTTCATTGGTTGTTCCGTTAAATCTTACCCAGATACAATAGTACTATTTTCTGATTGGCTGTTGTGTAGCCTCTTTTTTTGATTGGCTGATAAGTGTCAGGCTCGACTAAGAACTCCAGGGGAGACGCGCTTGATTCCTGCACGGTTCATTGGGACAGCGGTGCGGACTGATACGTTTTGGGCGCTGCAGCTTATTAAATATATGCTAAATAGTCAAAAAGTTTTTCTGTGTGAGAAATACGATGTGTGGTGGGAGAGCATGAGAAAAGACCGACATGAGGAACTGTCACTCTTAATGCGTGACACTTGACAGCCCTGCTGATCAGTGACACGGAGAAAGGGAGAGAACCAGTCGAGTGAAACGGAGACTCATTTCTGTTCACACTACCCACTTCACACTAAACCAGTGTGTCTCATATTAAAAGTGGCAATGTGAAACGCCATTATTAGACAAAACAAAAAGGTTTTGAACAAACATATCCACTCAAATCTGAAGACAGTGTCCCTGAGACAGCTTTCCCAGGTCTGAGGGAAGTAGCCCTATACATCCTGACCATGTTTGGCTCTACATACAACTGCTAGGCAGCTTTCTCTACAATGAACATAATCAAATCTAAATATGGTTCCAGGCTAACTAATGAGCATCTCCACATAAAAGGGAAAGTTAAGCACTTTATTTAAACATACACAATTTTCACATTTTATTTACTTTTCCTTATTTTGAAATTTAGCCTTACTTTTATTTATTTAATGAGAGAACGTTATAAATATCTACAATCATACATATGTTCAGTTCTATGTTACGTGACAATAAATATTGCCAAAAGGTTTTTGAATTGTACTGAACGTATTTGATTTGACAGTCAGGTAAATTTTGTAAATTTACCTGAAAAAATTGTTTGTAATAATTTTGTAAAAATTTTGTAAAAATTTACCTGAAAAAATTGTTTGTAAATTGTTCTATTTATGTTTCTTACTACTGTATGTGAATGGTTCTGCAAATTCTGGAGCTCTCTCCCAACAATTTCACTCACCATGGCACATGTGCCGTGGTGATGTGACAAAGGTGACTTGACTTGACTTGGTATTGATTGCTTGCAGACGTTGATTCAACTACTAGGCTACATAAATATATATCACACTAACTAGTTAGACATTATGATCTTCCAGACCTTTGCTTCAAGTAATTTTCTCTTACTGGACCTCTTTAAATTTTAGTTGAATACCTCTGATCTAGTGAAATGTATTGTGGACAGAAAATGTGCTGGAATTAAGCATCAAACAACCTGCACTGTTGTGTTTCAACACAATAACACTTGGCAGCAGATCCAAGCAGAATCAGACTGTGCATTCAGAGCTGAAACTCAACAATACACAAGGGGCGGTGTTTGGGCGGTGTGAAACAGTGTTGTCTCAGTTAAACCTGAATCGTATGTTGAACTGAGGACTATTTTCTCAAGTGAGGGGCAGTGCTACTGTCTGACTTGTATAAAAAATATAATAAATAGATTTACAAATAATTAATTAAATCAATAAAAACTAATATTTTATTTGGTTCTAGACAAATTAACATGCATATTGCACACTTTATTCTTAAGTAAAAAATACAAATAGTTTTTTAATACTTCATAATTTTAATAATTACATTTTCAAATGAATTTTATTTATATAGCATGCATAAATAAACATAACAAAGGAACACTAAACATGACACGGCCTAAAGACAGGACAACAGTAGATTCTGTGCTGCACAAGGCAACGCGGCACAGTTATATAAACAGGGTAATGACAATGGGAACAGGTGTGTGGAAACGGAAGGAGCAGACAAGGGTGGTGTCGGAACTCAGAGCCGGTCTCCAAGTCGACACATCACAGGGTGATCTCCACACTTAGACTTTTTGGTTACTAAAGACTGTTTTAGTTAAACTTAACTGTTAACTCTATAATTACTACAAAAATACTGAGAAAACTCCTCAGACCTGGATGAGAATGAGCAAACTTCTTTATTGTGGTCAATCAGCCAACAAATTATAATTTGCCAAATTAAAAGTATCAAATTGCCAAATTAAAAGTATCAAATTGCCAAATTAAAAGTAACAAATTGCCAAATTAAAAGTAACAAATTGCCAAATTAAAAGTAACAAATTAAAACCCCCAAAAGAGCATGTCATGCCAAATCAATCAAAAAAGAAACAAAAACTCTCGCGACGTCCTTGCGAAAATAAAAACACCCACCTTGACCCGCGGACACGGGCATGCGCCCGCATGCGCGCACGCGCACACACACCTTCGCCCCCGAAGAACCCAAAAAATACTCAGATATCTTCTCAATATATACCCTGGCGCTCCTAAGAGCCCAGGTGCCATATCACCTTATTTACCGGCATTACCTCCTATGTTTTCTAAATACACTGACCCAATTTCCCCTTATTTCCCATTACCTTTCACCCATATGCCCATTTATGGATTTTCCTCCCCTTATTTTTCATGACCTCAGACTAAACATCTGGGCCTTCTTCAGTCTGCACAACAAGTTTATGAGCACCACATGCCCATTTATGGATTTTCCTCCCCTTATTTTTCAGGGCCTAGGTCTGTGGACCACTGTTTTTTCATTCTACATAACATGTTATTGCTATGCACCAAGGTCTGAGAACCATGGTGTTCTTCATTTTCCATAACAATTTATGAGCTAAGGTCTGGGAACAATGGTCTTTTCCCTTCTACATAAGTTGTTATTACAAATGTGCTCAGACTGACTAGGCCTGACAGCCCCGAATCTGGTTGCAATAAACATCTTTGGCCTACAACATCACCTACATATGTCTTATGACAGCAATTGTAATATTTTGCAAGGCCTAATACTTTACTTTGGTTATAGTATTTTAAGGAATACTATTTTAATTATTTCTACTAAGATTTTTTACAACAGTGGGGCAGACACGTGACGAAGAACACGTGCACGTGACCAAAGTCCTGACACCAGCTTATTAAGTAAATATTATTTATACCTTATTGGCTAAACTTGAGCTTTTTTTGTTTACCTGCTCTATGATGGCCAAATTTTGTCATGTTCAGTGTTTCAATTTACATTTTTTGTTAGTATTTGTGACAACAGTGTTATAATACTGTATGAATATAAATAATATTATATATATCATTATATTACATTGTACAAATATTATGACCTTGCGGTGCACCTGTGGAAGGCCTGGTTTATCTCCATCCTCGATCTCATCAAGAGCTATTGGCAGGTTGCCCTTGCCCCGGATGCCAAACCCAAACCCAATACAGCCTTCGGTACCCCCTATGGCCATTGGAAGTTCTGAGTCCTTACTTTTGGACTACACTGGGCTCCAGCCACATTCCAGCCCCTCATGGACATGCTCGTGCCATCATCCACTCCGGGAGCCCTCCAGAAGGCCAGCTTAATGGCCAACCCCTGCAAGTGTAATCTGGGCACAGTAGATGGGCTACTGCATCGGGCAGGGTCTATTTAAACTACATAAGAAAATGATCACACCTGCCCCACTGCCAAGTTTCTAACTTTTCCTCTATAGGCCATTCAGATCTGATGAAGAAGGGCCAACCACACCGACTGCACTGGATGGATGAAACTCTCTGTTTTTTCCTCCACCTTAAGGAGGCCCTCACCTCCCTACTTTGACATCCCCTTCACCTTCAAAGTACGTCTCAGAGACCAGAATAGGGGTCATGTAAACTACCACAGAGAACCAGAAGTGGCAGCTAGAGGGAGATGAGATGAGAAAGCTCCAGATCGAACTAATACACCGTCAGATACATTTTGGGCACTGCGGCATATTAAATATATGATGAATAGTAAGTTGTTCTGTGTGACAAATACAATGTGTGATGGGAGAGCTTGACAAAATACCCAAATGCATGACTGTTACTCTCAATGCATGACTCTTGATAGCCCTGATATTGTAAAGTCACACACTGGTTCTGTTTTTCTGTCTGCCCTGCATTGCTCTGTCTGCCTGTATACTGGATTCCTAGAGATGTTTAGTACTCTGTTATCAGGCTGCCCTGCATTGCCATGTCTGCTTGTGGGTGTGTAAACAATACACTTGGATACAATACAATACGTGGCACTTCACATTCCAACTAAAACATGTTTTTCTTCTTTAACACATGACCATCATATCAGCTTTTATTTCATACTAGCTCTGTGTCTGTAAGTTGTGTAAAGAAATGAGGAACATTTGTCCTTTACTGTAAACACTGGTGATCTGCACAAACATTTGCTGCTTCATCCATGTTCAGTTCTAGACCTGCATTTTTATATGAATCTTAGACTTTACAGCTAATGATTTCAACTGACTTCAACTGAAATCTTGTGACTTGTTTACTTTGAGTCCTGGTTTGGAAACATGCTTGAATAGTTTTAGTTTCGTGTGCATGCATCACAGGAACAGTCTGACTCTCACCTCTGAAGGCTGTTTAGGTTTAAAGCCAAAGTGAAATTTGAAGAAATATATATATGTTTCTATTTAACAATCTGCCCTACACTAATGAAGTAAATGCAATACACACTCCTATAATGTTCACCATGTACACCATATCAGTTTTTAACACACACTTCTTCATCATCCACATTCTACAAAATGCTGCCTGTCATCCGAAACTGTTTAAAAGACATCACTCATTCACTACACCGTCAGGTTTTACAGCTGTCTCAAGTATGGGTTAAATAATCTGAGCTGAGTTCCAGCACACAAGAAATCAAGTCAAGTCAAGAAGATTCTTTTGTTATTTCTGATGCAATACATAATGAAATGAACTCCAGAACTACGGAGCTACATAAAACAAAACAGTGCTAATGACTTAAAATAGGACAAACAGCAATAACCAGACCAGGAACATCTGATAACTACAATTATTTACATCTTTGTCAATGGTTCAAAACAGTGTCATAGATTTTATACAGCTTTGGTGAGACACCAGCTCAAACGTTATATTAACATTATATAATTTTTCATCACTGTCTGGAATTTATTTTCACATTTTTCCTATCCTTTTGTACTTAATTAAACCAAAAATTAGGAAAAGTAATTTGTTAGAAATGTGGTTTTTCAGGTTGTCCGAGGAAATAAACACCTAAGCTGTGATTGGCTCCCAGGTCGTTTTGACATCAATACTGTATGGTACATGCATTGTTACTCTGGTTAAATATCTCATTTACCTCTTCTATATTTCACACTTTGTCTCTGTTGCTGGGCTGAAAACGTTCCACATCTGATCCCTGAAGACAGCTGAGGTGAGTAATGACTATTTCCTTTCTAGTCTCCAGTCTCCATTCTGTATACATGAAAATATATTTTTATAATCTAAAAGTTTTTTTTTAAATATACACAGCATATAAATGATGAACTACATTTATAGTTGATAAATGAAGAAGCATTTTCTAACGTAGATGCTGGTGTCACAATGTGACATGGTGAGACAAAGGCAAGTGAGGATCCAAATGCAGTTTTACTAATTTAATAACCAAAACAGAAACTCGCAGGCAAAACAGGGAACAGGGAACAGGGACTTGTCTGCAACTTGTCAATGACTGACGTCTCTGTTTATCACTTGTGAATCTACAAACAGATTCAGATTCAGATAATTTTATTTAATACCATGTCAGCAATCAAGCTATTTTCATGGCAAAAATCCAATTACAAAAACACAAATATCATATAAATGCAATAAAAACAAAACAAATATAAACAGCAAGTCATATTATATAATTTTCTTAAAATAACATACGATAAAAAAAAAACCTTTTCAGGCATAATGTCATTAAATATATAATAATTTAATAAAATAATTCTGCTTGTGTTAAGTTCAGGACAATCTATTAAAATATGTTTGACAGATAAGGGAATCTTACAGAACATACAGAAAGTATTTTTACCTTTAAGCAAAAAAACATGGGTCAATTTTTAATGTCCTTGTTAAGAGCTTCGGAATCTACAAATATTGTCAGTTTTCCTAACTGTCAAAAACTAATGGGTAACTAACATGGATTAGCTGCGGTAGTTAACCAAGGTAACCAACGTAACCAAAAATATAATTTTCTAACATTCAATATCATAAAACACATTCTGACTTGTGTAATGTAATCCCTTCTGTCTGGTTTTTATATTCCGTTCGTTTGAACAACAAAACGCAGCACAGAAGTCCGGCATCGTCATGAATTTGAAGTACAAGACCCCTGTTCCAAGATGGAGGCGGTTTTGACGCATTTTTAAAACCCCGAGGTGACATCTAGTGTAGATATCTATGGATGCAGGGCGGAAACACAGCAACAATAAAAAGGTAAACGTCGCATCAACTCATTGTTGGGTTGATGGTTGGTGTGTTGTGTGACACAAGTGAAAGTTTCTGCTGTATACTTTGCCGGTGAGATTAATGTTGTTTGTGTACAATATTATTCTACGTACGGGGCTGGAAGAATGAGCGCTCATACATTATACACCACGTAGTATACTTCTTTGTCTAGATACCTCAGGTATGGGGCGGTGCCTCCACCTGTATTTTAGTTAGTGAGGGAAGTATAGTGTAGTTAGGATTTTAGTTTCACTTTAGTTTGTAGATGAGCGTGACTAAAAGAAAGCAGTGTTAGGTAAGCGGGTTTTGACTTTCTGTTTCTATTCTTTGGCACCGCCGATTTTCCAGTCCTACCTGTTGTAGAAAACTATTTGTACACAATTGGGCATATATTATTGTAAATACGACTGCCACTTTGTACAGTAAAAAAAAACTTAACACAAGCATTGTGTCCGCATGTGTAATTACGGGCGTCGGCTATTTCGAGTAATTATCCTACAGAACCGGTTAGCCCTTTCTATCCCTTCACGGGAAGGTTATTCAAAGAGATGCTAGTTTACTTCAGCGGCAACAGAAGACTTTATAACAATATTACTGCAACAGATAATAATGAAGAACTGGTTAGAAACCACAAGAAGATGTATTGTCTAATCAGCAGTCAGACACAATCCGGTTTGTCTGAATTGTCGTTGTGTTTTAAGTTTTGTGATATTGTTTTGCACTTCCTGGCCACCTTATTTATCAGTGTTTTTATCACTAAATTTTGTGCCTCGATTATAATTATAATTCTGGCTGTATTTGCAATATGTATTTTAACTTTACCTTTGTCAGACGTGTAAATAGACAATCATTGTGTCTCTCTGTCATTGTCTTCTTAAACTTGGACATCATTTTTAGATTCAGTGTTTTCAGGGTGTCTGTACAGTCAGAATGAAGAAAAGGAGAAAAGCTGTGATATTTTACTTTATATTATTTTTAGGTAGAGGTTTATTCTTAGTAGTACAATATTAATAGAATTTGAGCTATCAAAAGTCAACTTTTTTCCTCAGACCAAAATTAATCTTAGAGCATTGGTGTTTTCATATACTTGCTAACTCAACGTTTTCTCTTTTAGGACTTCAGGACATGTATCAGTGTGAATAACAGAACAGAAGATCCTCTGAGATCCTCTTTTTTATTTTCACATTTTCTTTATCCTGTTGTAATTAATTAAACCAAAAGGTAGGAAACATCATTTAATAGTAATATTATTTTTCATATTGTTAACGTACAGTACACAAGCACCTAAGCTGTGACTGGCTACCAGGTACATTTGACATCAATACTGTATTGTACATGCATTGTTAATATGACATTTACCCGGTCTATATTTTAGACCTTGTCACTGGCACTGGGCTGAGAACGTTCCACATCAACTACCTGAAGAGTCCTGAGGTGAGTAATGACTTTATTTTCTCCCTAGTCACATCTATCTATCTGTCTGTCTGTCTGTCTGTCTATCTGTCTAATCCATTGTGTAACTGCAGGGTTCTTAATGGATTAGACTGAACTGGTTAATGGTTTCTCTTCCTACACAGAAGACACAAATTTGTTGTATCTTATGAAAGTACAAGATTTGTTTTTATTTTTATTTTTATTTTAGGGCAAGTCGTGGCCTAATTGTTAGAGAGTCTGACTCGTAAACCTAAGGTTGTGGGTTCGAGTCTCGGGCCGGCCACGACTGAGGTGCCCTTGAGCAAGGCACCGAACCCCCTAACTGCTCCCCGGGTGCCACAGCATAAATGGCTGCCCACTGCTCCAGGTGTGTGTTCACGGTGTGTGTGTTCACTGCTGTGTGTGTGCACTTTGGATGGGTCAAATGCAGAGAATGACTTCTGAGTATGGGTCACTGTACTTAGCCGTATGTCACTTCACTTCAGGTTATAAACAACACAATGGACTGGAAGCTGGTGCTGACCGTTTTGTGTCTGACTGGTAAGTCTTCTCATTTTGCTTTATTTCTCACTAAGGATCTGAATTTTACAGTTATTTACATGGTCCTACTCATTCTATAAATCTGATTTCTCATGTCAGACGCTGTATTGTGTATGAATTTGATGTTATAGGAGTACAACATTAAAGATGGTCATATTTGCACTACACAGAATTCTAATTTCTGTCCCTCTTTAGTTGAATATATTATGCTACCTTTTAGTAGCATACACTTTTTAATACTCTAGTGAAATGTATTGTGGACAGAAAATGTGCTGGAATTAAGCATCAAACAACCTGCACTGTTGTGTTTCAACACAATAACACTTGGCAGCAGATCCAAGCAGAATCAGACTGTACATTCAGAGCTGAAACTCAACAATACACAAGGGGCGGTGTTTGGGCGGTATGAAACAGTGTTGTCTCAGTTAAAGCTTAATCTTATGTTGAACTGAGGACAAGTTTCCTGCTTACTATTTTCTCAAGTGAGGGGCAATGCTACTGTCTGACATATACATATAACTGAGGGGCAGTGCTACTGTCTGACTTATATACATATAACTGAGGGGCAGTGCTACTGTCTGACTTATATACATATAACTGAGGGGCAGTGCTACTGTCTGACTCTGATATAACCACAATATGTAATGCTATATTTTTGTTACAAGTGTTGGCTGTAAATACACTAAGAAAATGGAACACTACAAATAACGCTGCCCTTTTATAGTCCATGTACTATGGAGGTCACTTTAAATAATCAGTGCTGCAGATTGCAGTGTATATAACAATCACCCAAGTTCCTGGTCATGTGTTTGGTATGTGTGCATATTATAACTCAAATTAAACCTCTAAATCAGCAGTGACCAACACCTCTACAATCAACACCTCTACAGCCACGATCGCACCTACAACCATCTCTACAAAAGACACAACTACAGCAAACACAACTACAGCAAATAGAACTACAGCAAACACAACTACAGCAAATAGACCTTCACCAAATACAACTTCAGCAAACACAACTACAGCAAATAGAACTTCACCAAACACAACTACAGCAAATAGAACTACAGCAAACACAACTACAGCAAACACAACTACAGCAAATAGAACTTTAACCACCACAACTACAGCAAACGCAAACACAACTGCAGCAAACACAACCACAGCAAATAGAACTTCAACTACAGCAAACACAACTACAACAAGCACAACTACAGCAAATAAAACTTTAACCACCAAAACTTCAGCAAACACAACTACAGCAAATAGAACTTCAACTACAGCAAACACAACTACAGCAAACACGACTGTAGCAAACACAACAACAGCAAATAGAACTTCAACTACAGCAAACACAACTACAGCAAACACAACTACAGCAAATAGAACTTTAACCACCACAACTACAGCAAACACAACTACAGCAAATAGAACTTTAACCACCACAACTGCAGCAAACACCACTACAGCAAATAGAACTTTAACCACCACAACTGCAGCAAACACCACTACAGCAAATAGAACTTTAACCACCACAACTGCAGCAAACACAACTTCAGCAAACACAACTACAGCAAATAGAACTTTACCCACCACAACTGCAGCAAATAGAACTTTAACCACCACAACTGCAGCAAACACCACTACAGCAAATAGAACTTTAACCACCACAACTACAGCAAACACAACTGCAGCAAACACCACTACAGCAAACACCACTACAGCAAATAGAACTTTAACCACCACAACTACAGCAAACACAACTACAGCAAATAGAACTTTAACCACCACAACTGCAGCAAACACAACTGCAGCAAATAGAACTTTAACCACCACAACTACAGCAAACACAACTGCAGCAAACAGCACTACAGTAAATAGAACTTTAACCACCACAACTGCAGCAAATAGAACTTTAACCACCACAACTGCAGCAAACACCACTACAGCAAATAGAACTTTAACCACCACAACTACAGCAAACACAACTGCAGCAAACACCACTACAGCAAACACCACTACAGCAAATAGAACTTTAACCACCACAACTGCAGCAAACAGCACTACAGCAAATAGAACTTTAACCACCACAACTACAGCAAACACAACTACAGCAAATAGAACTTTAACCACCACAACTGCAGCAAACACCACTACAGCAAATAGAACTTTAACCACCACAACTACAGCAAACACAACTACAGCAAATAGAACTTTAACCACCACAACTGCAGCAAACACCACTACAGCAAATAGAACTTTAACCACCACAACTACAGCAAACACAGCTACAGCAAATGCAACTACAGCAAATAGAACTTTAACCACCACAACTGCAGCAAACACCACTACAGCAAATAGAACTTTAACCACCACAACTACAGCAAACACCACTACAGCAAACACCACTACAGCAAATAGAACTTTAACCACCACAACTACAGCAAACACAACTGCAGCAAACACCACTACAGCAAATAGAACTTTAACCACCACAACTACAGCAAATATAACTTTAACCACCACAACTGCAGCAAACACAACTGCAGCAAATAGAACTTTAACCACCACAACTACAGCAAACACAACTGCAGCAAACAGCACTACAGCAAATAGAACTTTAACCACCACAACTGCAGCAAACACCACTACAGCAAATAGAACTTTAACCACCACAACTGCAGCAAACACAACTGCAGCAAACACCACTACAGCAAACACCACTACAGCAAATAGAACTTTAACCACCACAACTACAGCAAACACAACTACAGCAAATAGAACTTTAACCACCACAACTGCAGCAAACACAACTGCAGCAAATAGAACTTTAACCACCACAACTACAGCAAACACAACTGCAGCAAACAGCACTACAGCAAATAGAACTTTAACCACCACAACTACAGCAAACACAACTACAGCAAATAGAACTTTAACCACCACAACTGCAGCAAACACCACTACAGCAAATAGAACTTTAACCACCACAACTACAGCAAACACAGCTACAGCAAATGCAACTACAGCAAATAGAACTTTAACCACCACAACTGCAGCAAACACCACTACAGCAAATAGAACTTTAACCACCACAACTACAGCAAACACCACTACAGCAAACACCACTACAGCAAATAGAACTTTAACCACCACAACTACAGCAAACACAACTGCAGCAAACACCACTACAGCAAATAGAACTTTAACCACCACAACTACAGCAAATATAACTTTAACCACCACAACTGCAGCAAACACAACTGCAGCAAATAGAACTTTAACCACCACAACTACAGCAAACACAACTGCAGCAACAGCACTACAGCAAATAGAACTTTAACCACCACAACTGCAGCAAACACCACTACAGCAAATAGAACTTTAACCACCACAACTGCAGCAAACACAACTGCAGCAAACACCACTACAGCAAACACCACTACAGCAAATAGAACTTTAACCACCACAACTACAGCAAACACAACTACAGCAAATAGAACTTTAACCATCACAACTGCAGCAAACACAACTGCAGCAAATAGAACTTTAACCACCACAACTACAGCAAACACAACTGCAGCAAACAGCACTACAGCAAATAGAACTTTAACCACCACAACTACAGCAAACACAACTACAGCAAATAGAACTTTAACCACCACAACTGCAGCAAACACCACTACAGCAAATAGAACTTTAACCACCACAACTGCAGCAAACACCACTACAGCAAATAGAACTTTAACCACCACAACTACAGCAAACACCACTACAGGAAATGCAACTACAGCAAATAGAACTTTAACCACCACAACTGCAGCAAACACCACTACAGCAAATAGAACTTTAACCACCACAACTTCACCAAACACAACAACTGCAGCAAACACAACCACAGCAAATAGAACTTCAACTACAGCAAACACCACTACAGCAAATAGAACTTTAACCACCACAACTACAGCAAACACAACTACAGCAAATATAACTTTAACCACCACAACTGCAGCAAACACCACTACAGCAAATAGAACTTTAACCACCACAACTGCAGCAAACACAACTTCAGCAAACACAACTACAGCAAATAGAACTTTACCCACCACAACTGCAGCAAACACCACTACAGCAAATAGAACTTTAACCACCACAACTACAGCAAACACAACTGCAGCAAACACCACTACAGCAAACACCACTACAGCAAATAGAACTTTAACCACCACAACTGCAGCAAACACAACTGCAGCAAATAGAACTTTAACCACCACAACTACAGCAAACACAACTGCAGCAAACAGCACTACAGCAAATAGAACTTTAACCACCACAACTACAGCAAACACAACTACAGCAAATATAACTTTAACCACCACAACTGCAGCAAACACCACTACAGCAAATAGAACTTTAACCACCACAACTGCAGCAAACACAACTTCAGCAAACACAACTACAGCAAATAGAACTTTACCCACCACAACTGCAGCAAACACCACTACAGCAAATAGAACTTTAACCACCACAACTACAGCAAACACAACTGCAGCAAACACCACTACAGCAAACACCACTACAGCAAATAGAACTTTAACCACCACAACTACAGCAAACACAACTACAGCAAATAGAACTTTAACCACCACAACTGCAGCAAACACAACTGCAGCAAATAGAACTTTAACCACCACAACTACAGCAAACACAACTGCAGCAAACAGCACTACAGCAAATAGAACTTTAACCACCAAAACTACAGCAAACACAACTACAGCAAATAGAACTTTAACCACCACAACTGCAGCAAACACCACTACAGCAAATAGAACTTTAACCACCACAACTACAGCAAACACAACTACAGCAAATAGAACTTTAACCACCACAACTGCAGCAAACACAACTACAGCAAATAGAACTTTAACCACCACAACTACAGCAAACACCACTACAGCAAATGCAACTACAGCAAATAGAACTTTAACCACCACAACTGCAGCAAACACCACTACAGCAAATAGAACTTTAACCACCACAACTACAGCAAACACAACTGCAGCAAACACAACCACAGCAAATAGAACTTTAACCATCACAACTACAGCAAACACAACTACAGCAAATAGAACTTTAACCACCACAACTACAGCAAACACAAACACAACTACAGCAAATGCAACTACAGGAAATAGAACTTTAACCACCACAACTACAGCAAACACAACTACAGCAAATGCAACTACAGCAAATAGAACTTTAACCACCACAACTGCAGCAAACACAACTACAGCAAATAGAACTTCAGCTACAGCAAACACAACTACAGCAAATAGAACTTTAACCACCACAACTACAGCAAACACAACCACAGCAAATAGAACGTTAACCACCACAAATAGAGCAAACACAACTACAGCAAACACAATCACAGCAAACCAAACTATAGCAAATAGAACTTTAACCACCACAAGTTCAGCAAACACAACTACAGCAAATAGAACTTCAACCACCACAACTACAGCAAACACAACTACAGCAAATAGAACTTCAACTACAGCAAACACAACTACAGCAAACACAACTACAGCAAATAGAACTTCAACTACAGCAAACACAACTACAGCAAATAGAACTTTAACCACCACAACTTCACCAAACACAACAACTGCAGCAAACACAACCACAGCAAATAGAACTTCAACTACAGCAAACACAACTACAGCAAATAGAACTTTAACCATCACAACTACAGCAAACACAACTACAGCAAACACAACTACAGCAAATAGAACTTCAACTACAGCAAACACAACTACAGCAAATAGAACTTTAACCACCACAACTACAGCAAACACAACTACAGCAAACACAACTACAGCAAACCAAACTACAGCAAATAGAACTTCACCAAACACCACTACAGCAAACACAACTACAGCAAATAGAACTTCAACCACCACAACTACAGCAAACACAAACACAACTACAGCAAACGCAACTACAGGAAATAGAACTTTAACCACCACAACTTCAGCAAACACAACTACAGCAAATAGAACTTTAACCACCACAACTACAGCGAACACAACTGTAGCAAACGCAACTACAGCAAATAGAACTTTAACCACCACAACTACAGCAAACACAACTGCAGCAAACAGCACTACAGCAAATAGAACTTTAACCACCACAACTACAGCAAACACAACTGCAGCAAACACAACCACAGCAAATAGAACTTCAACTACAGCAAACACAACTACAGCAAACACAATCACAGCAAACCAAACTACAGCAAATAGAACTTTTACCACCACAAGTTCAGCAAACACAACTACAGCAAACACAACTACAGCAAACACGACTACAGCAAACCAAACTACAGCAAACCAAACTACAGCAAATAGAACTTTAACCACCACAAGTTCAGCAAACACAACTACAGCAAATAGAACTTCACCAAACACCACTACAACAAACACAACTACAGCAAATAGAACTTCAACCACCACAACTACAGCAAACACAACTGCAGCAAACACAACCACAGCAAATAGAACTTCAACTACAGCAAACACAACTACAGCAAACACAATCACAGCAAACGCAACTACAGCAAATAGAACTTTAACCACCACAACTACAGCAAACACAACTACAGCAAATAGAACTTTAACCACCACAACTACAGCGAACACAACTGTAGCAAACGCAACTACAGCAAATAGAACTTCAACTACAGCAAACACAACTACAGCAAATAGAACTTTAACCACCACAACTACAGCAAACACAACCACAGCAAACCAAACTACAGCAAACCAAACTACAGCAAATAGAACTGCACCAAACACCACTACAGCAAACACAACTACAGCAAATAGAACTTCAACCACCACAACTACAGCAAACGCAACTACAGCAAATAGAACTTCAACCACCACAACTACAGCAAACACAACTACAGCAAACGCAACTACAGCAAATAGAACTTCACCAAACACCACTACAGCAAACACAACTACAGCAAATAGAACTTCAACCACCACAACTACAGCAAACACAACTACAGCAAACGCAACTACAGCAAATAGAACTTTAACCACCACAACTACAGCAAACACAACTACAGCAAATAGAACTTTAACCACCACAACTGCAGCAAACACAACTTCAGCAAACACAACTACAGCAAATAGAACTTCACCAAACACAACTACAGCAAACACAACTACAGCAAATAGAACTACAGCAAATAGAACTTCACCAAACACAACTTCAGCAAACACAACTACAGCAAATAGAACTTCACCAAACACAACTACAGCAAACACAACTGCAGCAAACACAAACACAACTGCAGCAAACACAAACACAACTGCAGCAAACACAAACACAACTGCAGCAAACACAACTTCAACTTCACCAAACACAACTGCAGCAAACACAACTACTGCAAATAGAACTTCAACTACAGCAAACACAACCACAGCAAACAAAACTACAGCAAATAGAACTTTAACCACCGCAACTACAGCAAACACAACTACAGCAAACGCAACTACAGCAAATAGAACTTCACCAAACACAACTTCAGCAAACACAACTACAGCAAATAGAACTTCAACTACAGCAAACACAACTACAGAAAATAGAACTTTAACCACCACAACTACAGCAAACACAACTGCAGCAAACACAACCACAGCAAATAGAACTTCAACTACAGCAAACAACCACAGCAAATAGAACTTTAACCACCACAACTACAGCAAACGCAACTACAGCAAACGCAACTACAGCAAACGCAACTACAGCAAATAGAACTTCAACTACAGCAAACACAACTACAGCAAACGCAACTACAGCAAATAGAACTTTAACCACCGCAACTACAGCAAACACAACTACAGCAAACGCAACTACAGCAAATAGAACTTTAACCACCACAACTACAGCAAACATAAACACAACTGCAGCAAACACAAACACAACTGCAGCAAACACAACTACAGCAAACAAAACTACAGCAAATAGAACTTTAACCACCACAACTTCAGCAAACACAACTTCAGCAAACACAACTTCAGCAAACACAACTTCAGCAAATAGAACTTTAACCACCACAACTACAGCAAACGCAACTACAGCAAATAGAACTTCAACTACAGCAAACACAACCACAGCAAATAGAACTTCAACTACAGCAAACACAACTACAGCAAACACAACTGCAGCAAACACAACTGCAGCAAACACAATTACAGCAAATAGAACTTTAACCCTCTGGGGTTGACAGGCGCGCCGGCGTGTTTTTGGCGCTTTTTTCCTTTTCAACGTGAACTCCACTTAAAATACTCCGTCATTCATAATCATACACATACATGTAATACATGTAATACTTATCACACAAACATGATACATGTCTAATGAAAGCCTGAATGTCTACTTTTAAATGAGGTAATTAAAATCGAAAGCAAATATTGTCTTTTTGTGTAATCTGTATGTAAGTAAAGAGAGGTACAGTTTTTCTGGCTCGACCTCATTAACGCTAATGTGATCCCACCTACCACGTGTGCACCATTCATATGGAAATGACCTGACGCAGGCTATGCAAACAAGATCAACGCCCCAAACAATGCTGTAAGAAGCACCAAGTTTTAACAGATTCCATTAAAGATTAAAAAATATTCCTTTAAAGATTCCATTAAAGATTTTAACAGAGCCATATTGTATTGGTCATATACAATATTGTTACTTGTATACATATTTTACTTTATTATTTATTTTAAGCATCTGTCTTGTAGTATAGTGTCTGTTTGCTCGGTCTCTTGTCTGGCACACATGCACTTTATGTGGATTTTAGGATTTTTTTAGTACTTATCTCTTGTCTGGCACTGTTTGCACTAGTTAAATATTCTAAATAAACTACAAACACAAAATATACACATTTATTTTGTCTTCACATTCTTTTAACTCCTTCTTCTTGTAATCTCCACATTCTTGTAACTCCTCTCTGTCACACACTTACCTGAAAGGCTCATTATGCAGCTCATTATGCGGGCCTTTGTCTTCTCAGGTGTGAATTACATTAATATGCATGATAGTTGACGCCTACTCGCATATGCCCTTTACAAACAAAAAGTGTCTTAGAAAATTTAAATCAATATATTGTTTCCTGTGAGCGAGTAAACAAGCAGATTTTCACAATTTTGAAGCAAAAACACTAGGATACAAGATCCAGTTCTCAAAAGTCCTGTGAACCGACATTCTGTATGTGTTTTATGGCCTTATTCAAGTGATTTATAATGTTTCATTTTTCACTAACCACGCATAAACATTGTTTTCTCAAAAACACAATCATGTACATACATGCTGCTCACATATTATTGTAGTCCAGTTTGTGCTGATTGCAGTGATATTAGATTTTAGCCATTTATATCTTCATAAGCAACTGAAAAAAGCACAAATATCAGGGTATGTCAACTTCTCCAGGCCCAAAAATACCCTTAGACCCCAGAGGGTTAACCACCACAACTACAGCAAACACAACTACAGCAAATAGAACTTTAGCCACCACAACTACAGCAAACACAACTACAGCAAATAGAACTTCAACTACAGCAAACACAACTACAGCAAATAGAACTTCAACTACAGCAAACACAACTACAGCAAATAGAACTTCAACTACAGCAAACACAACTACAGCAAATAGAACTTTAACCACCACAACTACAGCAAACACAACTACAGCAAACACAACTTTAACCGCCACAACTACAGCAAACACAACTTTAACCACCACAACTTCAGCAAACACAAGTTGAACTACAGCAAACACAACTACAGCAAATAGAACTACAGCAAGCACAAGTTGAACTACAGCAAACACAACTACAGCAAATAGAACTTCAACCACCACACCTTTACTACAGCTAACACAACTTCAGAAATTGCAACTTCAGCCACCAAAGCTTCAGGAAACAGAACTTACGTAAGTTTTATTGATCATGCTTCCATTTACAATTTAATCGATTTTGACACTTGAACAATTTTGGTGCCATATTAGAAAACCTGAAAAACACATAATGGCTCAAATGTTGGCTCTCGTTAGAAGGGATATAGTAAGTCTAGTCTTTGCACTTTTCTCATTTTTTAGTTCTGTTTTATTCCTTGATATGAGTACTGCACAATCAGACTCAATGTTCATGTCATGGGGCATGTATGAATTTAAACATTTTTATGTTTTAATATATTAATGATTCACTGCCTTTAACTCATTGGGTACTGAATGTGACAGACTAGTTTAATGTGTTTGAAACGGCTGCTGATACTCAACTGATTCATTTCTAATTTCTTTCAGGTTGAACCATTGTTCAAGAAAGCATTTAAAAACTTCATTCTCATGCAAATTATAAAGTTTAGGTGAGAAAGAAAATATGGTTCTGAATATTTATTTTTCCTTTTTTTCTTTGTTGATTTATGATTCTTTGTTTAACTTCTATCTCTATGTTTGTTCTCTTTCAGGAATGGTTCTACTATTACAGAAAGTAACCTTTTATATGGATTCTAGTGCCCCAAATGTTACTCTAACCCAAGTGAAAGACGTCTTTCTCGGTGGACTCACAAACTTCACCTTTTCAGTTAATCCAGCCTCCATCATGGTCAAACAGATTGGTCAGTATTGACCAGGGGTCGGCAACCCAAAATGTTCAAAGAGCCATATTGGACCAAAGAAAACAAAAAACAAATCTGTCTGGAACCGCAAAAAATAAAAAGGCTTGTTTTAAGGCAACACAGGCTGTAAGTGTATATTAGCTATATTAGCCTACTACCAAAATGACAAATACATAATGAGCATTCATGATTAAATGTTTATTTTCCCTGCAGCGCATCCTAAATGGAATGACACATCACGTAACTACTCTGCTGTACGATATTTAGTGCTTTAAGTTTAACTTACATTACAATATTAATGTATTATGTTTTGTTGCATTGATAGATTCAATTAGATTTAATTCAAATAGATTTACAGTCATAGATTCTTCATCTTTTAATTTTACTTAAGTAGCATCACACATGTCAGACACACTATACATGTTTATCTGGTTTTTGCCTAAATGTTTTTATGTTAAACTCGATACAAATGTATGCGATTATTTGGGCAACACTTAAAAGATATGTTGTGCAGTACATTTGACATCTACACTGGCAGCTCAAAACTCTCAATGCTGACATGTTTTTTTTAAGAATGTTCTATTTTATATCAAATATTATTGTACAAAGATAGTGTGAGTGCTGTTTAATAATTGAATGCAATATTGTTAAAGATCTAGTGAAGTTATTCCTTTAATCACAGAGCAACTTCTTGGCAGCTACACCTTCAAAAGGTTCATGCTGTTCATTTAAGGAGAAGAAGAACCTTGTCAAAATATTGTGAGGGAAAATACTTTCTTATTCAGATATTTTAGAGACAATCAACCCATATGGTTTGCACAGTAGCTTCACTTTTATACAGGTGAAAAACAGAGGAATCACTTTATAAAATGTCAGAAGGGAAAGCACATTATTGCCTTTTTTAGATCTTCTAGAGAGACATTTAATCCTAGTATAATCTACACAACTACACCTTTAAACTGGTCCTGCAGAATAGGATAGAATAGGATGGATATAACAGCCTAAATGTGACTGTATGTGTGAATGGTACACTGTGATGGACTAGAATTCCATCCAAATGTCTGTATACTGTATGTAAGATATTCTAGACTCTAAATGTACCTACTGTATGAGGTATAATAAATCACTTAATTCAAGCAAATGTGCATGGTTTAGCAAACACAAAACCACACATGTACACTCAACTGACACTTGAATAGTTTTGAAAATTAAATATGTTTTGGCACAATGAATAGACTACTTCCATGTTACAAGTTGCTCTAAAATATGAAATATTTTCCTTGTTCCATTGCCTTTGAATATCCTGTTACTGTGGCCACACACTCACGTATCACACATGGCTAGTCTAATCTAGCTTAAATACACTGGAATTTGATCAGGAAAACATCTATTCCAATTAACTAACATAACGCTTATGCTTTCATGTCTTTAATTTATCTTAAAATGTTAATGATATGAATAAACATTATTAGCCTGCTCATGGAAGGTAGAAAATCTGAAAGAGCACTTTCAATAGCTACAGACTGTGGTTAGACAATGAAACCAAAGAATGAAAGATTTCACAGTGACCAGGGCGATTCTGATTCATTCCTCGTGAAGAACAATGGGCAGATCATTGAGAAGTGAGTGAGATTCTTGACACACTCTCCACATTCAAAAGGCTTGTGCAACTGACTTTAATCTTACTAACATTACAGAGCTCACAAAACACTGATGTCTGTTTTCTGCCCTCGCAGCTTGAGCCGCTACACTCAGGATCTGTCACATCCACAAATCTGCATCCGATTAAGAAAAACACACTCATACGTTTAGTTTTTCTTTAGTGTACAGTAGTGATGACATTGTATTTGATAAGACAGCTATTGTAGATCAATCTGCCAGAAGCAGTGTGATCATTATCCCTCTCCAGCCCTGTCGTGCACAGGTTTAGCTCGATGCTCAGCATGAAGGATTTCTAACCATCAGAACCTAATAAGAATCACTTTAATGAGGATGTGTGTTTAATAATCATGTTCCATGAAGCTGTATTCCACTTCCATAAGCTTCAGAATAGTTTCTTTAGGTTAGCGTGAGGTTTCTTTACATTCACCACAAAAACACAATGCATTCAAACAGCAACTTTATTCCATGTGTCTTACAGTGACTCACAGCACAGTGAAAACTGTATGAACGTAAATGACATGCTGAATTGCATAAATAAACACAAAGACACATTACATAGTGATGTTACCAGTGACACCTAAGCTACGAGGCGCGTGTCAAAAAATGAACTGGATTTTCATTTTAGCTTTGTGTCGAAGCTTGATTCGTTCTGGCAAAATCACGTGACCAATGTCGTCCGAAGCTTTGTTTCACACACACCCACGTGACTGCTTTGTTATCTGATTCAAACGTGCCCTCGTGTGTTGTATTGGAGAATTGCGTTACACGGAATCTATTACTGTATAGTGAGTTCAGGAGAGTTTGTTTCGTTGACAATGGAGCCTGTTACAAAAAGATCGCGTTCTGAAATGTGGCAAAACTTTCATTTGATTTCGCCCAATAAGGTGGGTATGTGTATGTATATATATATATATATATGTGTGTTTTGTTGTGAAGACTATTTATAACTTAAATCTCACTCATCATTGGGCAATTATACGATTCAATATAACATTTCATGTCGTATATTTTGTCATATATATATGATGATATATAAGTTGAAAAATATAGGAATGCAAGATGATACCATGAACTTTTTTTAAATGGTTTGCACTTTATACTTTTGAGTCTATCCTTAATCTGTTTTTAGGTCCAGTGATTGATTTGCTCCCAGCAGCTGGACTATAATAATAATAATAACAACACATCATCCATGTCACTCATTCAAGAACACTTACAATGTCCATTTTACGAGCTCACACTTACAAATAAGACTGTGTGTGTCTATATAGTCATGCTGAACAGGTGGACACCTGATTGCTGATTGTTAATAAAACAATAAAGCACAAAACATCCATCTAACCTACAGTACAGTAGTCTGTAAGGCAGATTTATAATTGTGTAAAAGTGTCTGCACTTCTGTACCTTCAACATTTAAGATTTTTTTTCTAAAATGTCAAAACGTCCACTTTCACCATACAAAACGTTATCTTTATTACATTTTTGTTTGGAGTTACCCTGCATATGCAATGGAACATGTTTTGGTCATATATTTATTCATTTATTTATTAAGCTATCCTTAATTTGTCAATTCATTAATTTTTGCTTCTAAAATTAATACTTTGTTTGGTTGTGGAACATTGTGTGATAGCGCTTTCACCAGCAGAGGTCCTCATCGAGCTCTGATCTGAAAAGCTTTGAGTATTGAACCTTTTTCCGATACAATTGGGTTGACAGCTTCACTGCTTCATGAAAGCTTCACTTTGCCATCACTAACATTACATTGCACTACACACATTTCATACATGCATTTCTTTAATTGCAATCAACATACAGTACCTACAGTACACTCACCATAGGATGTAGATCAAATTTGATTATCCTTTTGTCATCATCAATTGTGCATCAATTTTACTTCAAAATCCACATTAAAACAGTGTAGACTCACAAGGTCAGCTCACAAAGCTAATTAGCACAAAGCTAATTAGCACAAAGCTAATTAGCTCGAGTGCTCAGGTAATTTGTTCAAAAACAATTTCATTGAAAAGCTAACGTTTATGTATTGATAAAGATTTTTATCATTGATAAAAAGTGATTAACTGGTCATAAAATGAGCAATAAACAATCAGAACTTCATTACCACACAGTCTCTTGCTTCTCTGAGATTGGAAGTCCCGTTCGAGGACAAGTCGGTTCGTTGAATCGGTTCGTGAGTCGAGTGGTCCATTTGAAGAGTTGCTTTGATGAGTGAGTAGTATAATAGTCAAAAGTAAATTATTTTTTTTATTATTTTTTATATTGGAATAAGAATTGATTTACATTTTCAAATAGCTTCATTGGCTCCATTACCATGGTTTTAAAAAAAAAAAAAAAAAGAGCTGTTCCTCTGATGTGCTCGTTCCTAATCCTGTCCAACCTCGTCACTCCTAAAGAGAACCTCATCATCCTAATCTCTGCTACCTCCATCTCTGCTTCATGTCTTTTCCTCACTGCTACAGTCTCTAACACATACAGCAGAGCTGCTCTCACTACTGTCTTCTACACCTTTCCTTTCATTCTTACTGACTCTTCCTTTGATTCTTACTGTCATATACACACACACACACACACACACACACACACAACACTCCTGAGACTCTTGCCACACACACCACTCCTGACACTCTTCTGTCTCACACACCTCCTTCACCTCTTTTCCACACTCTACATCACACTAGTCGGTTGATGCCAAATACTTAAACTCCTGCACCTTCTTGACCTCAGCCCCCTGTAACCTCTGTAGTTGCTACAACTTTGCACATCACCCTTGTTCCTAAAGATCAGCACTAGAACACTTCTCCATTCCTCAGGCATCTTATCCGTCTCTAAAATCCTGTTGAACAATCTACATAGAAACTCCACAGCTGTCTCCCCTAGACATTTTCACACCTCCACAGGTATGTCATCTGGACCAGCAGCCTTTACACAGCCTTTGATTCACCTCAGAGCCTTCCTAACCTAATCATTTCCTGCTGTACCTTAATCTCCTGTCTTTCCCTCTCATCTTTTCTCCTTCCAGATGACAAACCTAGCACCCTCCATTCTGTCTCCCTGATCACTTCTGCTGTAGTTCCCCAGAGCTCTTCTTGACCACCCAAAGCCTTTCTTAGCTTTTCCTTTATCAACTTCCACCACTTGGTCTTCTTTTCAATTTTTCCTCTCCTCTTGTTCCTGACTCTTCTAACTCTCAGCCTTCTTGTTGACAGTAACCAATGCATAACATTCATGTCACAGTTAGTCACAGGCAAATGCAGATCCATTTGCAGTTGCTTCTTTGGCTGGCTGGCTGGCTGGCTGGCTGGCTGGGCGGGCGGGCAGAAACAGATCAGAACACTGAGCAGGACAGGGACATAAACAGACAGCACAGAGCATACCAACAACGACTCACCACCAGGAAGTGAACAAAACAGAGTACATATAGTGAACAAGAACCAATTACAAGACGGAGACAAACAAAGACTAAGACAAAACACCTGTGGAAGAGATTGAGTGCAATTAATGTCCATGGTAACAAATAGGTGGGTGGGGTCAACAATTAACAGCAGGGAATGACAGCAGGCAGAAACAAAGGAGAACACAGACAGACTCATTACAATTCAACATCACCTCTTAAAGTTCTAACGTTACACTGAGTACCCTGTCTGACTCTTCAGATCTAAAACATTCCTCACAAACTTAAACTCATTATTCCTGCAGTAGGTTGGAAGGGAGAAGAAGAAATTCTGGAGTGAGTTAGATGAGGTGATGAAGTATAGTGTTCTCGTGCAGTGTCTTGAAACTCTGACTAATCACCAAGTTAAACCATAATCAATGAAGACAGAGTCGTGGTAAGGTTGATCGTTTACTGTCACTCTTCCTTGTTAATATATATTGTATACTCTACAGCTTGTATTGACAACAGCCATGTTAGAGTGATCTCCTTCTCCTCATACATGACTGTATTTTAGCTGCATTAATCTCTGAAATTTTAGCTGCACACTGTTTAGCTTCTTCAATTTGGAATGCCAGAGTGAGACCTTATTCATAGTAAGTTTATCTTCTTCCGTAAGCAGCTTCTCTCTGACACTGTTTGCTTTCTCAATAATTTACATGGCTCAGCAAGGCTTTTTACAGTAAATCAGCGACAAACTGACTGTCTGACACCCGATCATTGGCATATTTGTCTGAAATGTAAGTTTTTATCAAAAGTTATGAATCTTTTTAAAATGTCCTTTCAGTCGTGCAACAGAGTCGAAATTTCTTCCATCTGGGACATCATCCAAGCCGGCGGGTCAAATGTACGTCTGAAGCGACACTTACCAGCGCTCCCACGGCAGAACAGGTTTACCAGTGTGGGGTAGAAATGGCTTAGGGGAAGATTACTCAAAGAAATGCTAGTTTACTTAAAGAACTTCAGCAGCAACAGAACACAGTGAAGCATGCGCATCAGCCTGACTTTACAACAATATTACTGCAACAGATAATAATGAAGAACTGGTTAGAAACCACAAGAAGATGTATTGTCTAATCAGCAGTCAGACGCAATCCGGTTTGTCTGAATTGTCGTTGTGTTTTAAGCTTTGTGATTTTGTTTTGCACTTCCTGGCCATCTTATTTATCAGTGTTTTTAACACTAAATTTTCTGCCTCGATAATAATTATAATTCTGGCTGTATTTGCAATATGTATTTTAACTTTGCCTTTGTCAGACATGTAAATAGACAATCATTGTGTCTCTCTTTGTCATTTTCTTCTTAAACTTGGACATCATTTTTAGATTCAGTGTTTTCAGGGTGTCTGTACTGTCAGAATGAAGAAAAGGAGAAAAGCTGTGATATTTTACTTTATATTATTTTATTTTATTTTTAGGTAGAGGTTTATTCTTAGTAGTACCATATTAATAGAATTTGAGCTATCAAAAGTCAACTTTTTTCCTCAGACCAAAATGAATCTTAGAGCATTGGTGTTTTCATATACTTGCTAAAACAACTTTTTCTCTTTTAGGATTTCAGGACATGTTCAGGCTTTGTTAAGAGAAAGGTGACACTAGGGTGACGTATCAGTGTGAACAACAGAACAGAAGATCCTCTGAGAGGATTAACATTATATAATTTACCATTATTTTATTGATCTTATTTTCACATTTTCTTTATCCTGTTGTAATTAATCAAACCAAAAAGGTAGGAAACATCATTTAATAGTAATATTATTTTTCATATTGTTAACATACACAAGTACCTAAGCTGTGATTGGCTCCCAGATACATTTGGCATCATGGGTTTGGCATCAATACTGTATTGTACATGCATTGTTATTCTGGTTAAATATGACATTTAACCGGTCTATATTTTAAACCTAGTCACTGGCACTGGGCTGAGAACGTTCCACATCTCCTACCTGAAGACTCCTGAGGTGAGTAATGACTTTATTTTCTCCCTAGTCACATCTATCTGTCTGTCTATCTGTCTAATCCAGTGTGTAACTCCAGGGTTCTTAATGGAATAGACTGAACTGGTTACTGGTTTCTCTTCTTACACAGAAGACACAAATTTGTTCTGAAATTATTTGATGAAAGTACAAAATCTGTTATTTTTATTTTATTTTAGGTTATAAACAACACAATGGACTGGAAGCTGGTGCTGACTGTTTTGTGTCTGACTGGTAAGTCTTCTCATTTTGCTTTATTTCTCACTAAGGATCTGAATTTTAGAGTGAATTTTACATGATCCTACTTATATTATAAATCTGCTGATTTCTCACTTCAGAAGCTGTATTGTGTATGAATTTGATGTTATAGGAGTGCAACATTAAAGTTGATCGTATTTGTGTTCAGCAAACACAACTACAACAAACACAACTTCAGCAAATACATATTGAGGGAGCTTCAAGGTCAGCAGAACTGTTCCAGAAAATGGGGCGGGGTTACATACTGTACCTCAGAGGGCGACAGAGAGCTTAACACTTCACCCATTCACTCTGTTACAGCTTGAAACCCAGTTTGAGGCTCAGCCATTGCCAGATGAGCTGATTTCAGGAAACACTTGTAGGTATGTGCTGCTGTATGATGTAACCCTAACCCTAGTGAGAACATAAAAAATATAATACATAGATTTACAAATAATTAAGTGATTAAATCAATAAAAAAATTAAAAAAAATATTTTAATTGGTTCTAGACAAAATTAACATGTATAATGCACACTTTATTCTTAAGTAAAAATTACAAACAGTTTTTTAATACTTCATAATTTTAATAATTACATTTTCAAATAAAATGTATTTATATAGCACTTTTAGCATGTATATTTATTTGTCCCCATTTATCCCCAATGAACAAGCCAGAGACAACTGTGGTGAGGAAATCTCCCTTAGATAGATTGAGGAAGAAACCTCATATTACTGTAATGTCTGTGTAAAAATATCTCTGAAATATGGACATATATATATTTTAAACCTTGAATTTATTGGATGACTCATAAACAAAGATTTTTTCTGTCGACTCTCATCATCATATCTCCAGCTTATTGAGTGAATATTATTTACACCTTATTGGCTAAACTTGAGCTTTTTCTTTACTTACCTGCTCTATAATGGCCAAATTTTGTCATTTTTGGTGTTTCAGGGTCTATTTAAACCACAGAAGAAGAAGATCACACCTGCCCCACTGCCAAGTTTCTAACTTCTCCTCTACAGCCCATTCAGATCTGATGAAGAAGGGCCAACCACACTGACTGCACTGGATGGATGAAACAGAGAGGGTGTTCCTCCACCTTAAGGAGGCTCTCACCTCCATACTTTGACATCCCCTTCACCTTCCAAACTGACGTCTCTGAGACCAGGCTGGGGGTCATGTAAACTACCACAGAGAACCCGACATGGTAGCTAGAGGGAGATAAGATGAGAAAGCTCCGGATCAAACTAATACACTGTCAGATACATTTTGGACACTGCGGCATATTAAATATATGATAAATAGTAAGTTGTTCTGTGTGACAAATACAATGTGTGATGGGAGAGCTTGACAAAAGACCCAAATGCGTGACTGTCACTCTTAATGCGTGACTCCTGATAGCCCTGATATTGTAAAGTCACATATTGTTTCTGTTTTTCTGCCTGCCCTGCATTGCTCTGTCTGCCTGTATACTGGATTCCTGGAGCTGTTTATCAGGCTGCCCTACATTGCTATGTCTACTTGTGGGTGTGTAAACAATACACTTGGATACAATACAATACGTGGCACTTCACATTCCAACTAAAACATGTTTTTCTTCTTTACCACATGACCATCATACAGTATCAGCTTTTATTTCATACTAGCTCTGTGTCTCTAAGTTGTGTAAAGAAATGAGAACATTTGTCCTTTACTGTAAACACTGGTGATCTGCACAAACCCTGTGATTTGCTGCTTCATCCATGTTCAGTTCTAGACCTGCATTTTTATATAAATCTTAGATTTTACAGCTAATGATTTCAACTGACTTCAACTGAAATCTTGTGACTTGTTTACTTTTGAGTTTCGCTTTACATGCATGCATCACTGGAACAGTCTGACTCTCACCTCTGAAGGCTGTTTAGGCTTAAAGCCAAAGTGAAGTTTGAAGAAATATATATGTTTCTATTTAACAATCTGCCCTACACTAATGAAGTAAATGCAATACATACTTCTATAATTTCACCATGTACACCATATCAGTTTTTAACACACATGGATAAGCTTCTTCTTCATCCACATTCTACAAAATGCTGCCTGTCATCCGAAACTTAACTTTAAAAGAGTTAGTTAGTGTCACAATGTCAAATGATCCCATGCAAATTTCCTAGAGGTGCTAAGGAGATTTGTCAATGGGGCAACCACAGAAGCAAAGTTTTTACAGAAACGTCTGTAGTAACCGGCCATACCAAGAAACCTTCTTAACTCCCTTTTATTGGTAGGAAGAGGAAAATCTAGGATGACAGCAACTTTTTCTTCAACCGACCATACTTGCCCTTGGCCTACTTTCTTGCCAAGGTAGGTAACAACAGCCTTCACAAATTCACACTTCACCAAGTTTAAAGTCAATGATGCCTCAGATAGCCTACTAAAAACCCTTTCTTCACCCCTGACAGTACCTGGCGCATTAGTCGTTGGAAAGTTGCAGGAGCGTTCCGCATCCAAAACGCCATAACGGAATACTGCAGAAAGTTGTCAGGGGTAACAAAAGCAGAGATTTCTGAGGCTCGAGGTGTGAGGGGCACCTGCCAGTATCCTTTCAGAAGATCAAGTTTGGTGACATATCGAGCAGAACTTTGTCAACACAGTCCTCTATTCGAGGAAGAGGAAACGAGTCAGGCTTGGTGATGTTATTAACCTTTCGGTAGTCAGTGCAAAAATGATAGGACGAGTCAGATTTGGGAACAAGCAAGCATGGCGAGCTCCAGGGGCTCTGGCTGGGTATAGCAAACCCATGTTTCAACAAATATTCAACCTCTGATTTCATTACTTCTCGTTTTTGTGGAATGACACGGTACGGATGCTGCTTAATAGGTGCAGAGTCACCTATATCAATGTCGTGTGTGAGGACAGTAGTTTGGCGGAGAACATCAGAAAACAAGCTGGGGTACTTGCCTATTAATTTGACTACATTGGTACGTTGGTTCTTGGGCAAGTGAGCAAGATACGAGTCCAAGTTACTCAGCACTGCAGAATTGTTTAAACGTGTACAGGATATTCGGTCCTCATGAACATCTAGATTATCCTGCAGGAGACAATATGTAGTGGAGAGTGTGGTAGCAGTAACTGCAGGTGCAACATCAGACACGGGGGTTTCTTTTGTAGCTTCCTTTGTGATATAAGCCTTCAGCATATTCACATGACACACTCGACTTTTTCTCCTCTGATCTGGAGTAGAGATTACATAATCAGTGTCCATAAGTTTTTTTTCAACTGCATACGTGCCAGTGAATTTAGCCTGCAATGCTGACCCTGGAACAGGAAGCAAGACTAAAACTAAATCGCCAGGTTGGAAAATGCACCTGACACATGCCTTGTCATATTGGACTGTGCAATTAACATATGAGCTTTTGCTAAATCACAAGCTTTATGGAGACGCTCACAGAAAGCACATACATAGTCCAACACATTACTAGACACTGGATTTTTCGCCAACATCTGCTCATTTAGCAGTTTCAACGGCCCCCGAACAGTGTGCCCAAAAACAAGTTCAGCAGGGCTGAAACCTAATGCCTCCTGCACAGTCTCTCTAACTGCAAACATTAATAACGGCAAACCCTCAACCCAGTCTCTACCAGTGCTTAGGCAATATGTACGTAGCATGGACTTCAGGGTTTGGTGAAAACGCTCCAGCGCACCCTGAGACTCTGGATGGTATGCAATGGATAATCTATGGCCAACTCCCAACTCCTTCAACACTTGAGCAAACACTTTTGAAGTGAAGTTAGTACCTCTGTCCATTTGGATAACCTTAGGTAACCCAAACGTTGAGCAGAACTTAACTACCTCCTTCACTATCGCCTGGGCTCTAAGAGTACGGAGCGGAACAGCTTCTGGAAACCTGGTGGCAGTACACATCAAAGTCAAAATATATTGATGTCCTGATCTAGATTTCGGTAGTGGCCCAACACAATCCAAAATTAAACGTTCAAACGGCTCTCTCACCACTGGAATTGGATGGAGGGGAGCAGAAGGTATGATCTGATTAGGCTTACCCGCTAGTTGGCAAACAGGACTTGCAGAACTTGGAAACGCTAGACTTCAATCCAGCCCAAAAGTAGTATCTGGAAATTCGCTTGCAAGTTTTATTAACCCCAAGATGGACAGAGAGAGGATCTTCATGGGCAAGCTGCAATACCTGAGAACAAAAATTAGAGGGCAAAACAATTTGGTAGACGGTTAAACAGATGCCCGAGCCACCTCATCAACATTACGTGGCTTCCAACGACGCATGAGAACGTTATCTTCCCAAATAAAAGCTATTCTAGCATTTCTAGAGTCCTCTAGCTGAACAGCAGCGTCAACACAGTGTGCTACAGATTGGTCAGATCTTTGAGCAGCAATTAAGTTCTCTCTATCAAATTTTAGACCTGTTGCACCCACATCTGAGCTCGCCAAATCACTAGGAGCAAACTGCGGTGTAATAGATAGAGTACACTCCAGTGAATCTTTTGCTGGATTCAGGAATGAGTCAGCGAGACTCACAGTCTCCTTCCATTTCTGTGCCTGAGCAAAAGCCACACACTTAGTTTTTCCACCCGCATTTTTCTGTTTAAATGCTTTACAATCAGTAATAAAATTGTTAGGATCCAAACAATAGAAACAAACACATTTGTTGGTAGCACGCTTTGTATCAGCTTTACGACCCTTATCTGCCATTTCGCTTAAAACATTTGACCCGTCCCTCTCTCTCGGCCCAGTATTAAAACACAGATGTTTGGACTGACGTGAAGACGGGAAAACTGTCTTATGAGTAAGCACGAACTCGTCTGGGATCACAGCAGCTTCAGAGAGCGTGTTTACTTTTTGTTCATTTAGATGAACAACAACAGGTTTGGGAGCACAATTCTTAAAGTCCTCCAGTAAAATAAGCTCCTGCAACTGCTCAAAACTAGTGACCTTATTAGAGAAGCACCACTTCTCAAAAAGAGTTTTTTCTCCCGAGCGAATTCTACATACGTTTGTTTGGCTGTTTTTATTAAGTTTCGGAAGTGCTGCTCTCAATACTGCCCCTTTGACAATCCCATAGTCGAGAGACTGCTCAATAGGAAGCGAAGAACAAACCTCCTGTGCTTTGCCTGCAAAATTGCACTGCAAGAGAAGCCCCCACATATCTTTTGGCCACCCCAGTTTAGCAGCGATGCGTTCAAAAGCAGTGAAATAGGAATCTACCTCAGCTTCTCTAAAAGGGGGTACCAGTCTTACATACTTCGCCACATCAAAGTTCGGCTGGGTATTGTTTAACGGGTCATAACCATGCTGGAGTGTGACTGTGCACTCCCAAATGCTGGGGAGGATGGAGCTCTCAAACGTGGGAGGGGAACCGGCTTTCTGCGCAAAGCTTCAGCTTCTAATTCAAGTGATTTCAATTTAATATCACGCTGTGCCTCAACCTCGATAGTACGGAGTTGTAGTGCTTTAATGCCATGTTCTTGTTTTTTTTAGCTCCAAGTCAAGCTCCTTTAACTTGATTGCAGTCAACGGATCAAGAAAAGATTCAGTGGAAAAGGGTGAACCTGAAACAGAAGTTTCTCCTACCGCTACAGACTCTTCCAACTCCAGAGGTGACTCATCGGGTAGAATACCTGTGTTCGTCAACTCGTAATACAGCTCCTTCTTAATCACTTGCTTGGCAGCCTCTCTGGACACAATGACATTGACACAATGTTTTATACTCACTCACTACACTGTCAGGTTTTACCAGCTGTCTCAAGTACAGGTTAAAGAATCTGAGCTGAGTTCCAGCACACAAGAAATCAAGTCAAGTCAAGAAGATTATTTTGTTATTTCTGATGCAATACATAATGAAATGAACTTCAGAACTATGGAGCTACATAAAACAAAAGAGAGTCAATGACTTAAAACAGGACAAAAAGCAATAACCAGACCAGGAACATCTGACAACTACAATTTTTACATCTTTTGTTCAAAACCCTAGTTCAAAACAGTGTCACAGATTTTATACAACTTTGGTGAGACACCAGCTCAAATATTATATTAACATTATATAATTTTTCATCACTACCGGGAATTTATTTTCACATTTTTCATATTCCGTTGTAATTAATTAAACCAAAAATTAGGAAAAGTCATTTGTTAGAAATGTTGTTTTTCAGGTTGTCTGAGGAAATAATAACACCTAAGCTGTGATTGGCTCCCAGGTCGTTTTGACATCAATACTGTATGGTACATGCATTGTTACTCTGGTTAAATATCTCATTTACCTCTTCTATATTTCACACTTTGTCTCTGCTGCTGGGCTGAAAACGTTCCACATCTGATTCCTGAAGACACCTGAGGTGAGTAATGACTTTATTTTCTTTCTAGTCTCCAGTCTCCATTCTGTATAAATGATAATATATTTTTATAATATAATTTTTTTTAAAAATATACACAGCATATAAATGATGAACTACATTTATAGTCGATAAAGGTAGAAACATTTTCTAACATAGATGCTAGACACCTATTTTAATTATTCCTTATTACAAACTCGCTCTTGGAAGCCCGTAGAACACCTTGGTACTGTAGATTTTTGTGAAATATAGCACATTAACAAAGAACTGTTCAACATATCCAGGCATGAAATCTGTCATCAATCCAGCCACACATTTGCTATTTGTCCTAGAGTTGTAATTTTCATTTGCATTTACATTTAAGGCGTTTGGCAGATTCCTTATTCAGAGCAATGTACAAATTACATAAACACTAGTTCACTAGGTTACTAAAACTCTGTTGGAACTCTCTCCACATCAGGAATTTTGTGTTTCATTAATCTTTGATGTTGTCAGAATGTTAGTTAAGCATTTGATCCTTGGGTTATATAGATATCTGTTCATTGGCATCAATCCAGTGCATGTGCTCAATTGGTGTTTCAGAAGGTGAAGAAAAGTAAATTGTCATTTTAGGTGACACAGGAGCTGCTGAGTCATTTATTCGTGAAGGAGTACTTCCGTTGTCTGAACAAATGTTTACTGGATCCCATGCTCTTTGTCAAGGTTTAGAGATGGTTTATGTTCGTGTTCCCATACATTATATAACTTTGGCCAAACTCCAACCTTAACTAACCCAGTCACCACATGAGATTTCAGTCTTACCAGTTGCTGGAATAGATTTTATTTTAGGTAATGACTTAGTGGGAGGAAAAGTTGTTCCAGTAATATAAGTAATGGAGGTGTGTGCTGACTGCCAATCTGATGAATTTGCAGAGAAGCTGCCTGAGGGTTTTTTGTCATTTTCAAAAGCCATTGTGGTTTATCTTGGGATGAGGGTTGGCCAAGGAAATGTTTCTCCATTAAAGTTAGGAGTCTAAAATTAAGGCCATTCTTGACTTTCCAGTTCCCACAACCCGACAGGAATTACGAAGATTTTTAGGAATGGTTGGTTATTACAGAGCGTTTTGTAAAACCTTTCCTTCGGTTGCCGAGCCCTTAAAGTCCTTACTAAGTCCCACTACTACATTCAAGTCTTCTCCTGATTTTCAAATTGCTTTTAAAAATGTGAAAGCTTTGTTGTGTTCTGCTCCTGTTCTAGTTGCCCCTGATTTTGCTAGGCCTTTTACACTGGAGGTTGATGCAAGTGGTGTGGGAATCAGAGCAGTTTTGCTACAGGAGGATGCAAGTGAAGTAAACCATCCGGTGTGCTACGTTTCTCGAAAGTTAAACAAACACCAAGTGAAGTATTCCACGATTGAGCAAGAAGTGTTAGCTTTGGTGTTGGCCCTACAGCACTTTGAGGTATATGTTGGCTCAAGTGTCTTGCCTGTAGTGGTATATACTGATCATGATCCTCTTGTGTTTTTGTCCCGAATGCATAACCACAATCAACGGCTCATGAGATGGTTTCTTATAATTCAAGAATATAACCTAGAGAAACACAAAAAAGAAAATTGCCGATGCTCTTTCTAGAGTTTAAAAAAAAACAACTTTGTTTTGAGGGAATTTTGTGTGTGTGTGTGTGTGTGTGTGTGTGTGTGTGTGTGTGTGTGTGTGTGTAGGGGCATGTTACGTGCCAAGGCACATATTTGCAGGATTGCTTTGAATGCTTTTGTTACAGCGGATTGTTTGAGCGCGATGCAGTTTTCCCAAAACCGGTCAGTGCAGGGCATAGATATCTACACCTAGATGTCACCTTGGGTACGGCAGTTCATTGGAACGAAAGAGCCACCATCTTGGTACAGGGGACCCCCTCCTCTTTAATGCATCACTGTCAATGTAGGCAAAGGTCTAACGTGAATAAAATCACCATAATTCGTCAGTTTTGCAATTTTATATTTTTTGGTTCGTTCCAGCGGTCAGACATATTAATACCATGTCATCAATCAAAGCTATTTTCATGGCAAAAATTCAATTACAAAAACACAAATCTTATAAATACAATAAAAACAAAACAAAATTTAAACAGTAAGTCATATTATACATCCATCCATCCATACATCCATCTTCTACCGCTTATCCAGGGACAGGTCGCGGGGGCAGCAGTCTAAGCAGGGATGCCCAGACTTCCCGCTCCCCAGACACTTCCTCCAGCTCTTCCGGGGGAATACCGACGCGTTCCCAGGCCAGCCGAGAGACATAGTCCCTCCAGCGTGTCCTAGGTCTTCCCCAGGGCCTCCTCCCGGTTGGACATGCCCGGAACACATCCCCAGGGAGGCATCCAGGAGGCATCCGAAACAGATGCCCGAGCCACCACAGCTGACTCCTCTCGATGTGGAGGAGCAGTGGCTCTACTCTGATCTTCTCCAGAGTGACCGAGCTCCTCACCCTATCTCTAAGGGAGCGCCCAGCCACCCTGCGGAGGAAACTCATTTCGGCCGCCTGTATCCGGGATCTCGTCCTTTCGGTCATGACCCAAAGCTCATGACCATAGGTGAGGTTAGGAACGTAGATCGACGGGTAAATAGAGAGCTTCGCCTTGTGGCTCAGCTCTTTCTTCACCACAACAGATCAGTATATCGACCGCATCACTGCCGAAGATACACCAATCCGCCTGTCGATCTCCTGCTCCATCCTTCCCTCACTCGTAAACGAGACCCCAAGATACTTAAACTCCTCCACTTGAGGTAGGAGCTCTCCACCAACCTGTCCATATAAGTAATGAACAGGACCGGTGACAAAGGGCAGCCCTGCTGGAGTCCAACATGCACCGGGAACAAGTCTGACTTACTGCCGGCAATGCGAAGCAAACTCCTGCCCCGGTCATATAGGGACCGGACAGCCCTTAACAGAGGGCACCGGACCCCATACTCCCAGAGCACCCCCCACAGGTCACCACGAGGGACACAGTCGAAAGCCTTCTCCAGATCCACAAAACACATGTGAACTGGTTGGACAAACTCCCATGAACCCTCCAGCAACCTGGCGAGGGTATAGAGATGGTCCAGTGTTCCACGACTGGGACGAAACCCGCATTGTTCCTCCTGAATCCGTCGTTCGACTATCGGACGAATTCTCCTCTCCAGTACCATGGCATAGACTTTTCCGGGGAGGCTGAGGAGTGTGATCCCCCTGTAGTTAGAACACACCCTCCGGTCCCCTTTCTTAAACAGAGGGACCACCACCCCAGTCTGCCAATCCAGAGGCACTGTCCCCAACCGCCACGCAATGTTTCAGAGGCAGGTCAACCAAGACAGCCCCACAACATCCAGAGACTTGAGCTACTCAGGGAGGATCTCATCCACCCCCAGTGCCTTGCCACTGAGGAGCTTCTCAACTACCTCAGTGACCTCAGCTTGGGGAATCGACGAGTCCACAACTGAGCCCCCGCCCTCTGCTTCCTCAGTGGAAGACATGTCGTTGGGGTTGAGGAGAACCTCAAAGTATTCCTTCCACCATCCGAGGATGTCCCCAGTCGAAGACAGCTGATTCCCACTCCCACTGTAAACAGTGTGAGCAGGGCACTGCTTCCCCCTCCTGAGGCACCGGACGGTTTGCCAGAATTTCTTCGAAGCCAACCGATAGTCCTTCTCCATGGCCTCACTGAACTCCTCCCAGACCCGAGTTTTTGCCTCCGTAACCACCCGGGCTGAAGCTCGCTTGGCCCTTCGGTACTTATCAGCTGCCTCCGGAGTCCCCCGAGCCAACCAGGCTCGATAGGACTCCTTCTTCAGCTTGACGGCATCCCTTACTTCCGGGGTCCACCACCGGGTTCGGGGATTGCCACCACGACAGGCACCGGAGACCTTATGGCCACAGCTCCGAGCGGCTGCATCGACAATGGAGGTGGAGAACATGGTCCACTCGGACTCAATGTCTCCAGCCTCCCTCGGGATCTGGTTGAAGCTCTGCCGGAGGTGGGAGTTGAAGATCTCTCTGACTGGAGACTCTGTCAAAAGTTCCCAGCAGACCCTCACAGTACGTTTGGGTCTGCCAAGTCTGTCCTCTTCCTCCCCCGCCATCGGATCCAACTCACCACCAGGTGGTGATCAGTTGACAGCTCCACCCCTCTCTTTACCCGAGTGTCCAAGACATACGGCCAGATGAAACAACCACAAAGTCGATCATCGACTTCCGACCTAGGGTGTCCTGGTGCCATGTGTACTGATGGACACCCTTATGCTTGAACATGGTGTTCGTTATGGACAAACTGTGACTAGCACAGAAGTCCAATAACAGAACACCACTCGGGTTCAGGTCGGGGGGGCCGTTCTTCCCAATCACGCCCCTCCAGGTGTCACTGTCACTGCCCACGTGAGCGTTGAAGTCCCCCAGTAGAACGACGGAGTCCCCGGTCGGAGCACTTTCCAGCACCCCTTCCAGACGCGCCAAGAAGGTCGGGTACTCTACACTGCCATTTGGCCCACAAGCACAAATAACCATGAGAGACCTATCCCCGACCCGAAGGCGCAGGGAAACGACCCTCTCGTTCACCGGGGTGAACTCCAACACGGTTGCTGAGATGGGGGGCTATGAGCAAGCCCACACCAGCCCGCCGCCTCTCACCATGGGCAACTCCAGAGTAGTAGAGTGTCCAGCCTCTCTCAAGGAGTTGGATTCCAGAGCCCAAGCTGTGTGTGGAGGTGAGCCCAACTATATCTAGTCGGTATCTCCCAACCGCCTGCACCAGCTCAGGCTCCTTCCCCCCCAGCGAGGTGACATTCCATGTCCCTAGTGCCAGATTCCGTGTCTGGGGATTGGGTCACCGAGGCCCCCGCCTTCAACTGCCACCCAATCCACATTGTATCGGCCCCTTACGGTTTCTCCTGCAGGTGGTGGGCCCACAGGAGATCGGCCCCACGTCGCTCTTTCGGCCTGAGCCCGGCCGTGCCCCGTGGGGCAAGACCCGGCCACCAGGCGCTTACATACAAGCCCCAACCCCGGGCCTGGCTCTAGGGCGGGGCCCCGGTTGCGCCTTACTGGGCGACGTCACGGACCTTGGTTTAACTTTACTCTCTCTGAACTTTACTCATAAGGGTTTTTTGAACTGCTCTTTGTCTGGCCTGTCACACAGGACCTGTTTGCCTTGGGAGACCCTACCAGGGGCAAAAAGCCCCAGACAACATAGCTCCTAGGATCATTCAGGCACGCAAACCCCTCCACCACAATAAGGTGGCGGTTCAAGGAGGGGATATTACACAATTTATACAATTAAAAAAAAGAATTGTATATTATACAATTCTTTTTTTTTAAATTAACATATGATAAAAAAATCCAAACCCTTTTCAGACATAATGTCATTAAAAATGTCCTTAAGTGAAGTAACTTGATAAAAGAGCATTCTGCTTGTGTTAAGTCCAGGACAATCTAATAAAATATGTTTGACAGATAAGGGAATCTTACAGAACATACATAAAGTTGGGTCTTTTCACCTTTAAGCAAAAAAAGCATGGGTCAATTTTTAATGTCCTTATTAAGAGCTTCGGAATCTGCAAACATTGTCAAAAACTAATGGGTAACTAACATGGATCAGCTGTGGTCATTAACCAAGGACTTAAACATACCAACGGAACAAGAAATATAATTTCCTAACATTCAATATCATAAAACACATTCTCACTTGTGTAATGTAAAACTAGTCTGGTTTTTAGATTTCGTTCGTTTGAACATCCAAACGCAGCACAGAAGTACGGCATGGTCCGTGAATTTGAAGTACATGACCCCTGTTCCAAGATGGCGCCGCTTTAGACACATTTTTAAAACCCCAAAGCGACATCTAGTGTCGATATCTATGGATGCAGGGCGGAGACACAGCAGCAATAAAAGAGGTCCGCAACAATAAAAAAGTGAACGTCGCGTCAACTCATTGTTGGATTGTTGGTTGGTGTGTTGTGAGAGTTGTGTGACACAAGTGAATGTTTCTGCCGTGTATTTTGCCGTTGTGGAGTTAAGGTAATGAGCACGTTCATACATTATATACCACGTAGTATACTTCTTTGTCTAGATACCTCAGGTAAGGGGCGGGGGCTCCCCCTGTATTTTAGTTAGTGAGGGAAGTATAGTGTAGTTAGGATTTTAGTTTCACTTTAGTTTGTAGATGAGCGTGACTAAAAGAAAGCAGTGTTAGGTAAGAGGGTTTTGACTTTCTGTTTGTTTCTGTTCTTTGGCACCGCCAATTTTCCAGTCCTACCTGTTGTAGAAAACCATTTGTACATAAACATTGTGTCCGCATGTGTAATTATGGGCGTTGGCCATTTAGAGTAATTATCCCACAGAACCGGTTAGCCTTTTCTATCCCTTCACGGGAAGGTTATTCAAAGAAATGCTAGTTTACTTAAAGAACCTCAGCGGCAACAGAACACAGTGAAGCATGCGCATTAGCCTGACTTTACAACAATACTACTGCAACAGATAATAACAAGGAAGAACTGGTTAGAAACCACAACAAGATGTATTGTCTAATCAGCAGTAAGACGCAAACTAAACCTTATACAGTTTGTCTGAATTGTCGTTGTGTTTTAAGTTTTGTTATTTTGTTTTTGGATTTGTTATTTTGTTTTGCACTTCCCAGCCACCTTATTTATCAGTGTTTTTAACGTCGATTATCATTATAATTCTGGCTGTATTTAGAACATGTATTTTAATTTGCCTTTGTCAGATGTGTAAATAGACAATCATTGTGTCTCTGTCATTGTCTTAAACGTCTACATCATTTTTAGATTCAGTGTTTTCAGGGTGTCTGTACTGTCAGAATGAAGAAAAGGAGAAAAGCTGTGATATTTTACTTTATATTATTTTTATTTTATTTTTAGGTAGAGATTTATTCTTAGTAGTACCATATTAATAGAATTTGAGCAATCAAAAGTCAACTTTTTCCTCAGACCCAAATTAAACTTGTTAAGAGAAAGGTGACACTAGGGTGACGTATCAGTGTGAACAACAGAACAGAAGATACAACAGAACAATATAATTTACCATCATTTTATTGATCTTATTTTCACATTTTCTTTATCCTGTAGTATGTAATTAAACCAAAAAGGTCGGAAACATCATTTAATAGTAATATTATTTTTCATATTGTTAACATACACAAGTACCTAAGCTGTGATTGGCTCCCAGGTACATTTGACATCATGGGTTTGTCATCAATACTGTATTGTACAGGCATTATTACTCTGGTTAAATATGACATTTAATCGGTGTAGTCTATGTGATACGCAGGTATACGCCGTATACCCACTAGGAAATGCCAAGGATTTCCGTATACCCACTAGGAAATGCCAAGGATTTCCATATACCCATTAGGAAATGCCAAGGATTTCCGTATACCCACTTAAAAAGCATGAGGATACGTAACAATATCGTTTTGTGACAGAACTTTCATTCATAAATTCACCCCGCACTGTGTTTCGAACACAGACTGTGGTTGTGATTGCAAATCACTAACATTTTTGGACCATCTGGGCTTCCGTGGCCTGTGACCTGATCTGACGTCACCTACCAAGGAGGAAAATCAGTTGCTTTGCAGTGTTTTGTAGCGCAAATTTGAAATTAACCAACTAACGTAAAAGAAGATATGAAATGAAAGCAGACTCAAACTACACTCTTTGAGTGTTTTCAGAAGCCTGCGCCTAAAGCCACAGCAGCTTCCGGTGACATTTCACCCACAGCCCGAGTACAAATGTATTTGGAAAGCTTTGTATACTACCAGTTCATAACATTCCGCAATGAAAGAGTGTTGGTGATAAAACTGAACAAATGTTTATTGTTCACTCTTAAATGTACATTGGAAATTGACAGCTGATAAAACCTGTGCTCCAGGTCCCATATTCATATAACATTTAAAGCTAGATGTAGCTCTTAAAAGGTATAAAGTTCACCCAAAAATGAAAATTGTGTTATTTCCTCACCCTCAATTTGTTCCAAAACTGTATGAGTTTCTTTCTTCTGTTTAACACAAAAGACACCAACTGTCTGATTACATTTAGCCTTAAATATTATATGAATATGGGACCTGGAGCACAGGTTTTATCAGCTGACTGTCTTTTGTTGCTTATAATAAATTGGAATGTTGATAACACATAAGCAGTCTTTAATAATGCTCTAAATTGCATGTAGATGCATATTTTATGCATTACTGAGTGTGGTGATGCCTATGGGGTGTCGCTCTAGGATGGGTGCGTATGAGGCTGGGAGGGGGGGGGGAATCACAGTATACTCACTACACCACTGCATTTAACCGGTCTATATTTTAAACCTTGTCACTAGCACTGGGCTGAGAACGTTCCACATCTGCTACCTGAAGACTCCTGAGGTGAGTAATGACTTTATTTTCTCCCTAGTCACATCTATCTGTCTGTCTATCTGTCTAATCCAGTGTGTAACTGCAGGGTTCTTAATGGATTAGACTGAACTGGTTACTGGTTTCTCTTCTTACACAGAAGACCCAAATTTGTTATGAAATTATTTGATGAAAGTACAAGATCTGTTTTTATTTTTATTTTATTTTAGGTTATAAACAACACAATGGACTGGAAGCTGGTGCTGACTGTTTTGTGTCTGACTGGTAAGTCTTCTCATTTTGCTTTATTTCTCACTAAGGATCTGAATTTTACAGGTATTTACATGATCCTACTCATTCTATAAATCTGCTGATTTCTCACTTCAGTAGCTGTAATGTGTATGAATTTGATGTTATAGGAGTGCAACATTAAAGTTGATCAGCTACCAGAAGCCAGTGGGGGGATCGCAGCAGCGGGGTGGTATGTGAGAACTTTGGCAGGTTGAAAACAAGCCGGGCAGCTGCATTTTGGATCATTTGCAGAGGACGGATTGCGTTCATAGGTAGACCTGCCAGCAGTGCATTGCAGTAATCCAGTCTAGAAATGACAAGAGACTGAACAAGTACCTGAGCAGTCTGTGTGGACAAAAATGGGCGAATCCTTCTAATGTTGTAGAGAAGAAACCAACATGAGCGAGTCACATTAGCAACATGAGAGGAAAAGGACAGTTGATTGTCCGTGATTACCCCAAGGTTGTGAGCTGTGGCTGAAGGGGAGATCAGATCGTTGTGCAAGGATATAGCAAGATCATGACCTGGGGATGAATCACCTGGGATTAACAGCAGTTCAGTTTTGCTAGGATTGAGCTTTAACTGATGAGTATTCAATTCAAGTTTTCAATTCAAGTTTATTTGTATAGCGCTTTTTACAATAAACATTGTCTCAAAGCAGCTTTACAGAACATAAACATAGAGCAGAAGGTAAACATAATTAATGATAAAGGAATTAACGAATAACACCTACAGCAAGCACACCTACATATAACTGAGGGGCAGTGCTACTGTAGTCATCCATGATGAAATTTCCGCCAGACATGCTGAGATCCGGTCAGAAGCTGTGGCATCTGAGGGTGGGAAAGAGAAGATAAGTTGTGTATCATCAGCATAGCAGTGGTAAGAGAACCCATGTGATGAAATAACTTCACCAAGAGAGTGAGTATACAGGAAGAAAAGAAGAGGACCAAGTACTGAGCCCTGTGGGACGCCAGTGGAGAGTCTGCGTGGAGCAGATGTCACTCCCCTCCATGTTACCTGATAGGAGCGTCCTTCCAGGTAGGAAGCAAACCATTCCCAAGCTGATCCGCAAATCCCAAGACTCTTGAGGGTGGATAAGAGAGTCTTGTGGTTGACCGTATCAAACGCTGCTGAAAGGTCAAGGAGGATAAGGATGGATGACAGTTTGGCTGATCTAGCAGCATGTAGTTTCTCAGAGACATCCAAAAAGGCTGTCTCTGTAGAGTGAGCTGCTTTAAAGCCATACTGGTTGGGGTCTTGGAGGTTGTTCTGTGAGAGATAGACAGACGGTTGATTATAGACAATGCGTTCAAGAATTTTTGAAAGAAATGAGAGAAGTGATACCGGTCTGTAGATACTGATGGATCCAGAGCAGGTTTCTGTAGGATGGGAATAACCCTTGCTCTCTTGAAAGTAGTTGGTACCTGACCAGATGCTATGGATCTATTGACGATAGTGGAAATGAAGGGCAAAAGGTCTTGCGAGATGGTCTGGAGCATAGTAGTAGGGAGCGGATCCAATAGGCAGGTGGTAGGATTGCAGGACTGGATGAGTTGTAAAATCTCTTCTGCTGCCACAGTTGAGAAATGTGACAACGACAGTGTAGGGGAATGTATACTCTGAGATGTAAGTGCAGTCGGGGCTGAAGTGAAGGTCCGGCAGATTTCCTCAATCTTCTCCTGGTAGAAAAAAAGCAAAGTCTTCTGCGGTCAGGGAGGACGAAGAAGGTGGAGCCGGGGAGTTTGAGCAGAGAAGAGATGATTTTGTGGAATTTCCAAGGGTCATGTGAGGAAGCTTCAAGCTTTTCCTTGTAGAAGGAAGTCTTGGCAGAAGTCACACTGAGGAGAACTTGACAAGAAGTGTTTCGGTAAAAAATAAAGATCTGCATCAAGTTGTGATTTCTTCCACTTTCTCTCTTCGATTGTTTAGCAGCACATCTGAAAGCCAAGGAGCAAAACAAGAAGTTTTCTTTGGTTTAGTGAACATAGGGCAGAGGAAGTCCACAGTTGAGGAAAGAGATGAGAGGAAAGTATCTGTGGCTGAATCCAAGGGTAGTGAGGAAAAAGACTCAGGATCAGGAAGGGAAGAAAGAGTGCCAGAAGCTACAGATGAAGGGGAGACAGAGTGAAGGTTGCGGCGGGTAAGAGTGAGGGGGTGAGGGGTAGTTTTAGGTAGGATAGGTAGAGTGATGGTGAAGGATACCAGGTGATGAGAAGAGACGTGTAGAGGGGTAGTAGTAAAATCAACAATGGTATAGAATATAACACAATTAAAATCACACTACTCTAGAACAAAGTGAGTTAAGCAGATAGTATACAAAAGACAGGAATCTACTTTACCAGAAGAAAATATAATCAAATGTAGAGAGTTAAAGCACACATATAACTGAGGGGCAGTGCTACTGTCTGACTTATATACATATAACTGAGGGGCAGTGCTACTGTCTGACTTATGTACATATAACTGAGGGGCAGTGCTACTGTCTGACTTGTATACATATAACTGAGGGGCAGTGCTACTGTCTGACTTATATACATATAACTGAGGGGCAGTGCTACTGTCTGACTCTGATATAACCACAATATGTAATGCTATATTTTTGTTACGTGTTGGCTGTAAATACACTACTAAAATGGAACACTACAAATAATGCTACCCTTTTAAAGTCAAAGTACTATGGCGGTCACTTTAAATAATCAGTGCTGCAGATTGCAGTGTACTGTATATAACAATCACCCAGGTTCCTGGTCGGTATACAGATTTAAGGATATTGATTTTCAAAATGTGTTCGTTATGTGTGGATATTATAATTCAAAATAAACCTCTAAATCAGCAGTGACCAACACCTCTACAACCAACACCTCTACAACCACCAGCGCACCTACAACCATCTCTACAAAAAACACAACTACAGCAAACACAACTACAGCAAGCACACCTACAGCAAGCACAACTACAGCACGCACACCTACAGCAAGCACTACTACAGCACGCACACCTACAGCAAGCACAACTACAGCAAGCACAACTACAGCAAACACAACTACAGCAAGCACAACTACAGCACGCACACCTACAGCAAGCACAACTACAGCTCGCACACCTACAGCAAGCACACCTACAGCAAGCACACCTACAGCAAGCACAACTACAGCAAGCACACCTACAGCAAGCACAACTACAGCAAGCACACCTACAGCAAGCACAACTACAGCAAGCACACCTACAGCAAGCACAACTACAGCAAGCACAACTACAGCAAGCACACCTACAGCAAGCACAACTACAGCACGCACACCTACAGCAAGCACACCTACAGCAAGCACAACTACAGCAAGCACAACTACAGCAAGCACAACTACAGCACGCACACCTACAGCAAGCACAACTACAGCACGCACACCTACAGCAAGCACAACTACAGCAAGCACACCTACAGCAAGCACAACTACAGCAAGCACACCTACACCAAGCACACCTACAGCAAGCACAACTACAGCAAGCACACCTACAGCAAGCACACCTACAGCAAGCACAACTACAGCAAGCACAACTACAGCACGCACACCTACAGCAAGCACAACTACAGCAAGCACAACTACAGCAAGCACACCTACAGCAAGCACAACTACAGCACGCACACCTACAGCAAGCACACCTACAGCAAGCACAACTACAGCAAGCACAACTACAGCACGCACACCTACAGCAAGCACAACTACAGCACGCACACCTACAGCAAGCACACCTACACCAAGCACACCTACAGCAAGCACAACTACAGCAAGCACACCTACAGCAAGCACACCTACAGCAAGCACAACTACAGCAAGCACAACTACAGCAAGCACAACTACAGCACGCACACCTACAGCAAGCACAACTACAGCAAGCACACCTACAGCAAGCACAACTACAGCAAGCACACCTACAGCAAGCACAACTACAGCACGCACACCTACAGCACGCACACCTACAGCAAGCACACCTACAGCAAGCACAACTACAGCAAGCACACCTACAGCAAGCACAACTACAGCAAGCACACCTACAGCAAGCACAACTACAGCAAGCACACCTACAGCAAGCACAACTACAGCAAGCACAACTACAGCAAGCACACCTACAGCAAGCACAACTACAGCACGCACACCTACAGCAAGCACACCTACAGCAAGCACAACTACAGCAAGCACAACTACAGCAAGCACAACTACAGCACGCACACCTACAGCAAGCACAACTACAGCACGCACACCTACAGCAAGCACACCTACAGCAAGCACAACTACAGCAAGCACACCTACAGCAAGCACACCTACAGCAAGCACAACTACAGCACGCACACCTACAGCAAGCACAACTACAGCAAGCACACCTGCAGCAAGCACAACTACAGCAAGCACAACTACAGCAAGCACACCTACAGCAAGCACAACTACAGCAAGCACACCTACAGCAAGCACACCTACAGCAAGCACAACTACAGCACGGACACCTACAGCAAGCACAACTACAGCAAGCACACCTACAGCAAGCACAACTACAGCAAGCACACCTACAGCAGGCTCACCTACAAGCAGCACAACTACAGCACGCACACCTACAGCAAGCACAACTACAGCAAGCACACCTACAGCAAGCACAACTACAGCAAGCACACCTACAGCAAGCACAACTACAGCACGCACACCTACAGCAAGCACACCTACAGCAAGCACAACTACAGCAAGCACACCTACAGCAAGCACAACTACAGCACGCACACCTACAGCAAGCACAACTACAGCAAGCACACCTACAGCAAGCACAACTACAGCAAGCACACCTACAGCAAGCACAAACTACAGCACGCACACTACAGCAAGCACACTACAGCAAGCACACCTACAGCAGCACAACTACAGCAAAGCACAACCTACAGCAGCACACCTACAGCAAGCACAACCTACAGCACACGCACCCTACAGCAAGCACAACTACAGCTAGCAACACCTACATCAAGCACACCTAAAGCAAGCACACCTACAGGAAGCACACCTACAGCAAGCACAACCACAGCACGCACACCTACAGCAAGCACAACTACAGCACGCACACCTACAGCAAGCACAACTACAGCAAGCACTACTACAGCACGCACACCTACAGCAAGCACAACTACAGCAAGCACAACTACAGCAAGCACAACTACAGCAAGCACACCTACAGCAAGCACAACTACAGCACGCACAACTACAGCAAGCACAACTACAGCAAGCACAACTACAGCAAGCACACCTACAGCAAGCACAACCACAGCACGCACACCTACAGCAAGCACAACCACAGCACGCACACCTACAGCAAGCACAACTACAGCACGCACACCTACAGCAAGCACAACTACAGCAAGCACACCTACAGCAAGCACAACCACAGCAAGCACAACTACAGCAAGCACACCTACAGCAAGCACACCTACAGCAAGCACAACTACAGCAAGCACACCTACAGCAAGCACAACTACAGCACGCACACCTACAGCAAGCACAACTACAGCAAGCACACCTACAGCAAGCACAACTACAGCAAGCACAACTACAGCAAGCACACCTACAGCAAGCACAACTACAGCACGCACACCTACAGCAAGCACACCTACAGCAAGCACAACTACAGCAAGCACACCTACAGCAAGCACAACTACAGCACGCACACCTACAGCAAGCACAACTACAGCACGCACACCTACAGCAAGCACACCTACAGCAAGCACACCTACAGCAAGCACAACTACAGCACGCACACCTACAGCAAGCACAACTACAGCAAGCACACCTACAGCAAGCACAACTACAGCAAGCACACCTACAGCAAGCACACCTACAGCAAGCACAACTACAGCACGCACACCTACAGCAAGCACACCTACAGCAAGCACAACTACAGCACGCACACCTACAGCAAGCACAACTACAGCAAGCACACCTACAGCAAGCACAACTACAGCAAGCACAACTACAGCAAGCATACCTACAGCAAGCACAACTACAGCACGCACACCTACAGCAAGCACAACTACAGCACGCACACCTACAGCAAGCACAACTACAGCAAGCACAACTACAGCAAGCACACCTACAGCAAGCACAACTACAGCAAGCACACCTACAGCAAGCACAACTACAGCACGCACACCTACAGCAAGCACAACTACAGCACGCACAACTACAGCAAGCACAACTACAGCAAGCACACCTACAGCAAGCACAACTACAGCAAGCACACCTACAGCAAGCACAACTACAGCAAGCACACCTACAGCAAGCACAACTACAGCACGCACACCTACAGCAAGCACAACTACAGCACGCACAACTACAGCAAGCACAACTACAGCAAGCACACCTACAGCAAGCACAACTACAGCAAGCACACCTACAGCAAGCACAACTACAGCAAGCACACCTACAGCAAGCACAACTACAGCAAGCACAACTACAGCAAGCACAACTACAGCAAGCACACCTACAGCAAGCACAACCACAGCACGCACACCTACAGCAAGCACAACCACAGCACGCACACCTACAGCAAGCACAACTACAGCACGCACACCTACAGCAAGCACAACTACAGCAAGCACACCTACAGCAAGCACAACCACAGCAAGCACAACTACAGCAAGCACACCTACAGCAAGCACAACCACAGCAAGCACACCTACAGCAAGCACAACTACAGCACGCACACCTACAGCAAGCACAACCACAGCACGCACACCTACAGCAAGCACAACTACAGCACGCACACCTACAGCAAGCACAACTACACCAAGCACACCTACAGCAAGCACAACTACAGCACGCACACCTACAGCAAGCACAACTACAGCAAGGACACCTACAGCAAGCACAACTACAGCAAGCACACCTACAACAAGCACAACTACAGCAAGCACAACTACAGCACGCACACCTACAGCAAGCACAACTACAGCAAGCACACCTACAGCAAGCACAACCACAGCAAGCACACCTACAGCAAGCACAACTACAGCAAGCACAACTACAGCAAGCACACCTACAGCAAGCACAACTACAGCAAACACAACTTTAGCAAATAGAACTTTAACCACCACAACTACAGCAAGCACACCTACAGCAAGCACAACTACAGCAAGCACAACTACAGCAAGCACACCTACAGCAAGCACAACTACAGCAAGCAGAACTACAACAAGCAGACCTACAGCAAGCACACCTACAGCAAGCACAACTACAGGAAACACAACTACAGGAAACACAACATCAGCAAACACAACATCAACCACCAGAACTTCAGCAAACACAACATCAACCACCACACCTTCAGCAAACGCACCATCAGCAAACACAACTACAGCAAACACAACTTTAGCAAAAAACTAATAGAACAGCAAATAGAACTTTAACCACCACAACTTAAGCAAACACAACTACAGCAAATAGAACTTTACCACCACAACTTCAGCAAATACACCTACAGCAAACAACTACAGCAATCACAGCTTTAGCAAATAGAACTTTAACCACCACAACCTCAGCAAACACAACTACAGCAAACACAACCTCAGCAAACACAACTACAGCAAACACAACTTCACCTACTCAACTACAGCAAATAGAACTTTACCACCACAACTACAGCAAACACAACTACAGCAAACAACTACAGCAAACACAGCTTTAGCAAATAGAACTTTAACCACCACAACCTCAGCAAACACAACTACAGCAAACACAACCTCAGCAAACACAACTACAGCAAACACAACTTCAACAAACACAACTTCACCTACTACAACTACAGCAAACACAACTTCAGCAAACACAACTACAGCAAACACAACTTCAGAAAACACAACTTCAGCAAACACAACTACAGCAAGCACAACTTCAGCAAACACAACTTCAGCAAACACAACTTCAGAAAACACAACTACAGCAAACACAACTACAGCAAACACAACTTCAGCAAACACAACTACAGCAAGCACAACTTCAGCAAACACAACTACAGCAAACACAACTACAGCAAACACAACTACAGCAAGCACAACTTCAGCAAGCACAACTACAGCAAACACAACTTCAGCAAACACAACTTCAGCAAACACAACTACAGCAAACACAACTACAGCAAACAAAACTTCAGCAAACACAACTTCAGCAAACACAACTACAGCAAACACAACTACAGCAAACACAACTTCAGCAAGCACAACTTCAGCAAACACAACTTCAGCAAACACAACTACAGCAAACACAACTACAGCAAGCACAACTTCAGCAAACACAACTACAGCAAACACAACTACAGCAAACACAACTTCAGCAAACACAACTTCAGCAAACACAACTACAGCAAACACAACTACAGCAAACACAACTACAGCAAGCACAACTTTAGGAAATAGAACTTTAACCACCAGAACTACAGTAAACACAACTACAGCAAATAGAACTTTAACCACCACAACTTCAGCAAACACAACTATAGCAAGCACAACTACAGCAAATAGAACTAACCACCACAACTACAGCAAACACACCTTCAGCCACCACAGCTTCCGGAAACAGAACCTAGGTATGTTTTATTGATGATTTATTGATTTATTGATGTTTCTATTTACAGTTTAATTCATTTTGACACTTGAACAATTTTGGTGCCATATTAGAAAACCTGAAAAACACATAATGGCTCAAATGTTGGCTCTCTATATTATACAAGGGATATACAGTTGTAGCATCTGGTACAGGTCATTTAGATTCCAGGTCCCAGGCACCCTAAACTTCGGCATCTAATCTTCAATCAACCGATGAGCAACCCAGTTTTACACACACACAACTGGCTCCAGAATGACTGGAGCCTACAAAAAGACCAGATAACCCCATGTGGCTTCTCTGATTGAACTCATAGGGGCCCTCAACCAGAACACACACTCCTTTTACTAATAAAACCCGAAGATAAGGTACTCTAAGGTTCTCATTCTTATAACCCTTTTTGTAATATGTTTCTTCTTTTAAGGCTTGCATGACTTAAAATTATTTGCTCCTTAATTTCCTGACAAGGGTGTATTTTATTCATGTGTCAGAAACAACATTGTATTTAACATCAGTTATACTCTAATTACTGATCATGGCATTTTAATGTATACCTGTTCTAATGCTGTATGCCCCTTTAAGGTCTTATGTCAGAATGTATACGAAGCTATCGTTTTATTTTTACTTCCCTCATGAAAGTGCATATTGTTTTGTGTTTCATTTTTGTTTCTTTGCCTTTATAAGAACATAATAACGTATTAACATCAGTTACCCTTCGATTACTGATCTGTGTATGTAATGTACCCCTGCCTTTATACTAGGGGTGGGAGAAAAAATCGATTCACCAAACTATCGCAATTCTTTTTAAAACGATTTTGAGATCGATTTGTTTAGCTCAGAATCGATATATATTTAATTATTTCACTTTTCCAGGGGGGTGGTGGGAAGACGTTATCGCTTTTATTCTAACAGAGGGCGAAACGTATTTTGTTGTTGTCTGTATTAGACGTCGTCGTATCCGTTTTAAGCTGGAAAAGCAAAACCATGGCAGAAGCAGGGGAGCAAAACTCTTTGAGAATTGTTTCTGCACCTTCACATTTTAAATCACAATTGTGGAAACACTTTGGATTTTACACACTGCCAGGAAGAGCTGCGCTGGACATGACTAAAACGGTATGCAAACTCTGCCATACAGTGATAGCATATTGTGGCAATACGACCAACTTGAGTGCCCACCTTGCTCGACACAATCACAAGCTGAATTTCGGGCTGAACGCCAAACCTGCAAAATCTCAACAAACTCTGAATGTGACATTGAGTAAATTACCATGCACTTCGGAGAAGGCAAAATGCATCACAGAGTCGATTGCTCTTTTTATCTGCAAAGACATTCGACCTTATAGCATTGTGGAAAATGCAGGTTTTCGAAATATGATCCATTCTTTGGAGCCGAGGTGCGTTATTCCATCGAGGAAGCTTTTCGCCAACACAGTCGTGCCTGAAATCTATTACGAGGTTGCGTCAGAAGTAAAAAAAAAACGTTTAAGCAAAGCTCAATGAGTCACACTTAGCTGTGATGCCTGGACATCGTGAGCTACAGAGTCCCATGTAACCCTGACAGCCCATAAATAAATAAATCTTTAAATAAATCTAGTTCAATTTTAAATAAATTGTTCTGGAGCTTTTTTATTTGTTATTTATTGGAACAGTTTAACAGAACTTTTATTTTATTTCAGAGAGTATTGTTTTTGGTTGTTTTGTTGCACATTTAAATATTATATTCAAGTTTTTGGTAAGTTGGTAAGTTTTTTGGTAAGTTTTATGGTTCAAGGTTCTTTATGCACTATGTACTGTATGTGTATGCTCCTGAAATAAAAATTCAGAAAGATGTGATGCATTATTTTTGTTAATATAACTCATATACAGTCTCTTTAAGGGTATGATCAATCAATTCTAGCAAGTAATAGATTCTTCATCTTTTTAATTTTACTTACGTAGCATCACACACGTCAGACACACTATACATGTTTACCTGTTTTGTGCCTAAATGGTTTTATGTTAAACTCGATACAAATGCATGTGATTATTTGGGCAACACTTAAAAGATATGTTGTACATTTGACATCTACACTGGCAGCTCAAACCTCTCAATGCTGACATGTATTTTTAACAATGTTCTGTTTTATATCAAATATTATTGTACAAAGATAGCAGCAGACTAAATATTGTAAGCGGAGAATGGTGTTTAATAAGTGAGATATTTCTTTAATCACAGAGCAACTTCTTGGCAGCTACACCTTCAAAAAGTTCATGCTGTTCATTTAAGAAGAAGAACCTTGTCAAAATATTGTGAGGGAAAATACTTTCTTATTCAGATATTTAGAGACAATCAACCCATATGGTTTGCACAATAGCTACACTTTAAAACAGGTGAAAAACAGAAGAAACAAACACTTTATAAAATGTCAGAATTGAAAGCACATTATTGCCTTTTTCAGATCTTTTAGATTTAATCCTAGTATAATCTACACAACTACACCTTTAAACTGGTCCTGCATAAAAGGATAGAATATGATGGATATAATAAGAACTCTAAGAAGAGAAGTGTGGCACAGGGCTACAGTGGAAAGCACTGCCAGCTCCAGGTTTTCAACACTGAGCATGGATTACTTCCACTCACCTCCCATAACACACTGCTAGGTCTAATGGCTAGGGTAAAATACAGCCTAGATATGTCTGTATGTCTGAATGGTACACTGTGATGGACTAGAATTCCATCCAAATGTCCACAAACTTTTAGTTTTATACTGTAGGTAAGATATTCTAGATTTCAAATGAGTACAATCACTTAATTCTAGCAAATGTGCATGGTTTAGCAAACACAAAACCACACTGAAACATTTACATGCACACTCAACTGACACTTGAATAGTTTTGAAAATTAAATATGTTTTGGCACAATGAATAGACTACTTCCATGTTCCAAGTTGCCGGTACAACATGGAGACAACATACCTTTTTACACTCACCATAGAATGTAAATCAAATGTGATCATCCTTTTGTCATCATCAATTGTGCATCAATTTTACTTCAAAATCCACATTAAAACAGTGTAGACTCAAAAAGTCAGCATTTACATTCAACTCATCTTTAGCAATGTCCAATTACAACACACAGACCAGGTACATCATTCAAAACACAAAAAAATCAGACTGCAAAAAATATATTACACAAACATCTGCAATATTTAATAACCCAATACACACACACACACAAAATTTTTTTGTTTGTTGTGTGCTTGAGGTGGAAAAAGATGACATGTTTTTATTTTTTGTTTGTTTAAATCTTTAGGAAAGAAAGAAAGACTTTGCTGGTTTCATGTCTTAATTTGCACAATAAACCGTTTTATCACCACCCCACCGTCCTACTTATCACTTATAAGAGAATTTTTTTAACGCTAATTAGCTCGAGTGCTCAGGTAATTTGGTCGAAAACAATTTAACCCTGATATTTTCCTGGAGTCAATTTGACCCCTGCTGGAAGGTTTAGAAAAGTTTAATGTGTCATAACTTGGGTTTTCTTCAACATATTTGCCTGAAATTTACCAGGATTGTTCCAAATTATGAACTTTGCAAGTTAACTTTGCAAATTATTAACAATGCAAAATTAATTTTGTATATTTTTTAACTATGTGTTCAGACCAGTATATACTACGAGTTTTGGATCCTCCCGGGTCATTTTGACATTGGTCATTGGTCACACTTTTGCCGTTTTCAGCACAATGAACATACAGTACATACAGACACAAAAATGCACACATAAAATGCCCACTAACACACGCACCCAAAACACACATACCTTTGCCTAGCAGGGGGCAAAAAATGATCTACCGAAATGATACTACACACACACACACACACACACACACACACACACACACACACACACACACCCGCACACACTCTACACACATATAAGCATTGGGCATTGCAATTCATTAGGTTTCCAGATAAAACAAAAGCTACTCATTTGTAAATATTTCACACTTGCTATATGCATTTGTCCAGCTGGGGGCAAAATCCAACAAGCTTCACACACACACACACACACACACACACACACAGTCAAACACTGTTCAAAGAATTGGGCATTGCATTTCAGTTGGCATCTAGACAAAACAAACATTTCACACACGTTCATATTTCGATAAAGAAGTTCATTCATTTTCTACTGCTTATCCGAACTTCTCGGGTCACGGGGAGCCTGTGCCTATCTCAGGCATCATCGGGCATCGAGGCAGGATACACCCTGGACGGAGTGCCAACCCATCGCAGGGCACACACACACATTCACTCACACGCTACAGACAATTTTCCAGAGATGCCAATCAACCTACCATGCATGTCTTTGGACCGGGGGAGGAAACCGGAGTACCCGGAGGAAACCCCCAAGGCACGGTGAGAACATGCAAACTCTCCACACACAAGGCGGAGGCGGGAATCGAACCCCAACCCTGGAGGTGTGAGGCGAACGTGCTACCCACTAAGCCACCGTGCCCCCCTCTCTATAAAGAAGTTCAAAAATAAAATACATGTCTTTTGCAAATCATATTTGTTTCCTTTCTTATTTATACATTTAGTTGCATCAGTGAGCTTTGGCCTGGAGATATGCTAAGTAATGTTTGACATTTATCAGTCAGTGGTTATACAAAATAATATTTAATAATTTCTGCTTATTTTCTTATTGCAAAGACAACTTCAGCAAACACAACTTCAGCAAACTCAATCCCAACCACGTCCACAAATGACTCAACCACAAAAAAAAAACATAAGGGGAGTAAAGGAAGTTTTATTCACATGAAATTATGGCATGTTTTTGAGTGTGTGTGTGTGTGTGTGTGTGTGTGTAGCCTGTTGTTGGTTGATCAGATGACATCAGGTGGGCAAAATAGATATTACACACAGAATGGTGATCATTATAGAATTTTTTATTTCTAAACTTTCAAGTCAATTTGACCTGGGAAAAAAAACAGGTTTTATTATTTACTGACATTAAAAATGGTCAAAATGGTTTCAAAACAATCTCCTGCTTTTGAAATACACCAGCCTGTAATTGTGCATCAACTTTTGTGCCTCTATAGTGAAAATAACTCAAAATTTCTGTTTTTTTTTAATATAAAAAATGAGGCATTTTTGTATATAAATAATTTTATTATACCAAATATAATTTTTTTTTTGCAAAATATATGTTAATATGTTGGAAACAAGTTAGACTAAAAAGGTGGGAAAAAAAGGCTATCATACAGTATATAGTTCATTTTTTATAAGCAGTCAAAACAGACAAGGTCAAGTTGACTCGGCACTCCTATTTTGTGCAGGAGGACAATACAAGGGTTAATTGAAAAGCTAACGGTCATGTCTTCAGATATTTTTCTCATATTGATATTGATAAAGATCTAAAAAAGTGATTAACTGGTAACAAAATAAGCAATAAACAATTTCAGAACTTCATTATCATATACAGTCTCTTGGTGAAGTCCCTTTTGAGGACGAGTCGGTTTGTAGAATCGGTTCGTGAGTCAAGTGGCCCATTTGAAGAGTGAGTAGAATAATAGTCAAAAGTGAATGAATTAGTTTATTAAGTTATTTTTATATTGGAATAAGAATTGAAGGCATGAACAGCTAAATTGATTTACATTTTCAAATACCTTTATTGGCTCCATTACCATTGGCATGGTAAAAAAACAACCTGAGCTGTCCCTCTGATGTCCTCGTTCCTAATCCTGTCCATCCTTGTCACTCCTGCAGAGATCCTCAACATCCTCATCTCTGCTGCCTCCATCTCTGCCTCATGTCTTTTCCTCACTGCTACAGTCTCTAACCCATACAGCAGAGCTGCTCTCACTACTGTCTTCTACACCTTTCCTTTCATTCTTGCTTCTCTTCTGTCAGAACTAAATCCAAGTGTTATTTAATGGAAGCTGTGTAAAACTGCAAAAGACAGTGGAATTATTTTCTTCACATACCGCAACTGAGGAGGGGCATGGGGCAGCTATGATACAGTACCCCTGGAGCAGGAAGGGTTGGGGCCTTGCTCAAGGGCACACCAGTGGCAGATTGGCTGTGCTGGGCCTTGAACCCTGATCAACAACCCAGAGCCTTAACAAGTTGAGCCAGTTTTACACCGCTTCCATTAAATAACACTTGGATTCAGTTCTGTTTCAAGTCTTTTTTGGAGGAGTGTTAAGCTTGCTGCATACAGTAGCTATGTCTGCCTAAACATAGTGAGGGCAGTAAAGTAAAAAAGACAATGCTTTTCCAAGAACAAATGAAGTGTGAATGGAGATTGGTATCATAGGTGTGCACTCTCAAACAGCTCACAACCAAATGGCTGAACAACATGTGATCTGCTTAAATATATGCAGGTCACCACTAGGGGTCGCTAACTTACGAAACCGAAGGCTGAAAACAGCACAACAATATTACTGCAACAGATAATAACAATGAAGAACTGGTTAGAAACCACAACAAGATGTATTGTCTAATCAGCAGTAAGACGCAAACTAAACCTTATCCGGTTTGTCTGAATTGTCGTTGTGTTTTAAGTTTTGTTATTTTGTTTTTGGATTTGTTATTTTGTTTTGCACTTCCCGGCCACCTTATTTATCAGTGTTTTTAGTGTTAAATGTTCTGCCTCAATTATAATTATAATTCTGGCTGTATTTGGAATATGTATTTTAACTTTGCCTTTGTCAGACGTGTAAATAGACAATCATTGTGTCTCTCTTTATCATTGTCTTCTTAAACGTCTACACCAGGGGGTCAAACTCAAATTCACAGTGGGCCAAAATAAAACTGAGATAAAGTCAGAGCCAATTTGAATATTTATTGAAAAATTAACTGCAACTGATTTGTAATGTTCAACTTTTTTCATATGGAAACAAACTTTAGTTTTACTTAAACACAGGATTTAGAACAACCAGAGCTTGTTATTACAAACATATAATAAATTAAATTAGAAATAAAGGACACATCAGTGATGTTCATGTCACAAACTTTAACCATACACTTTTTGACAAACTCTCCCACATTAAAGGGCAGATTTTGCTGTTTCTGCTGCCACAATAAAGCTTTACAGCCTTTACAGCAGCTTCATTTTTTATTTAGCTTTCATGAACATAGTCTGACGGGAAACCAGACTTTTTTTCATCTCCTCCACCTTCTGGGGCTTCTGCTTTACATCCAGGTCCTTATACTTCTCATAATGTTTCGGGTCATAGTGTCTTCTTATGTTCTATACTTTCGTTACAGACACGTTAGCTCCGTTAGCACACAACACAAACAGGTCTGTCCTTTATATTTGTGAACAGATAATCTGCCTCCCTCCTGTCCTGAAATCTCCTATTGTCCATCTTTCGTTTGGCCATTTTTGTGGAGGGTGAATTAACTTGCCCCATGTGACCGTAACATGGTTGTTAACGACTGTCAACAGAGAATGAGGGGTGCTTGCTGTTCGTGACTACGCGTCAATACATTGGCAAGGCATTCTGGGATTTGTAGTATTAGCCGAGCATGCGGCTAGTCAGCTGTAATGCACATTTCATATGATCTCGCGGGCCAGAGTTTGACACCCCTGGTCTACATCATTTTTAGATTCAGTGTTTTCAACGTGTCTGCAGTGTCAGAATTAAAAAAAGGAGAAAGACTGTGATATTTTACTTTATATTATTTTTATTTTATTTTTAGGTAGAGATTTATTCTTAGTAGTACCATATTAATAGAATTTGAGCTATCAAAAGTCAACTTTTTCCTCAGACCCAAATTAAACTTAGAGCATTGGTGTTTTCATACACTTGCTAACACAACTTTTTTCTTTTAGGCTTTCAGGCTTTGTTAAGAGAAAGGTGACACTAGGGTGACGTATCAGTGTGAACAACAGAACAGAAGATCCTCTGAGAGGATTAACATTATATAATTTACCATCATTTTATTGATCTTACTTTCACATTTTCTTTATCCTGTTGTAATTAATTAAACCAAAAAAGTAGGAAACATCATTTAAAAGTAATATTATTTTTCATATTGTTAACATACACAAGTACCTAAGCTGTGATTGGCTCCCAGATACATTTGACATCATGGGTTTGGCATCAATACTGTATTGTACATGCATTGTTATTCTGGTTAAATATGACATTTAACCGGTCTATATTTTAAACCTTGTCACTAGCACTGGGCTGAGAACGTTCCACATCTGCTACCTAAAGACTCCTGAGGTGAGTAATGACTTTATTTTCTCCCTAGTCACATCTATCTGTCTGTCTATCTGTCTAATCCCGTGTGTAACTGCAGGGTTCTTAATGGAATAGACTGAACTGGTTACTGGTTTCTCTTCTTACACAGAAGACACAAATTTGTTATGAAATTATTTGATGAAAGTACAAGATCTGTTTTTATATTTATTTTATTTTAGGTTATAAACAACACAATGGACTGGAAGCTGGTGCTGACTCTTTTGTGTCTGACTGGTAAGTCTTCTCATTTTGCTTTATTTCTCACTAAGGATCTGAATTTTACAGGTATTTACATGATCCTACTTATTCTATAAATCTGCTGATTTCTCACTTCAGTAGCTGTATTGTGTATGAATTTGATGTTATAGGAGTGCAACATTAAAGTTGATCGTATTTGCGTTACACTGAATTCTAATTTCTGTCCCTCTTTATTTGAATATATTATGCTACCTTTTAGCAGCATATTCTTTTTAATATTCTAGTCCAGGGGTCGGCAACCCGTGGCTCCGGAGCCGCAAGGGGCTCTTTCATCCAACTCCTGCAGCTCCCTGTAGATTTGGAAAATAAATATTTAATTTAAATTTATTTTGTTTTAGTTAGGTAGTTTTTAAAAAAAAAAATAAATTCATGAATATGAAGAGGACTCAATTAGACATTTAGAACATTTTATTTGAAAGTAACCTTCGACCCAGCGTCTTTTTGTTAAGTTTAGTTCAAACTGTTCAAAATATTTTTTTTTGCTTCCAGAAATAAAATGTCGTTTACTCGGTAGCAGTTCATTGATTTCATAAATGCAACACACTACAGTTTTTTCTATACGTTCCATAAAGGTAAAAACACAGTATATATGCAGTGTTCTCTTCATTTTAGATGTCAAATGGGTTTTGTGGCTCTCTGTGTTTTTTTTTTCCTTTGGGAAACGAGTCCAAATGGCTCTTTGAGTGTTTAAGGTTGCCGACCCCTGCTCTAGTCAAATGTGTTGTGGACAGAAAATGTGCTGGAATTAAGCATCAAACAACCTGCACTGTTGTGTTTCAACACAATAACATTTGGCAGCAGATCCAAGCAGAATCAGACTGTGCATTCAGAGCTGAACAATACACAAGGGGCGGTGTTTGGGCGGTGTGAAACAGTGTTGTCTCAGTTAAAGCTGAATCTTACTATTTGCTCAAGTAGGGGTAGTGCTACTGTCTAAATTATATACATATATACCTGATGGGCAATGCTACTGTCTGACTTATGTACATATAACTGAGGGGCAGTGCTACTGTCTGACTTATGTACATATAACTGAGGGGCAGTGCTACTGTCTGACTTATGTACATATAACTGAGGGGCAATGCTACTGTCTGACTTATGTACATATAACTGAGGGGCAGTGCTACTGTCTGACTTATGTACATATAACTGAGGGGCAGTGCTACTGTCTGACTTATGTACATATAACTGAGGGGCAGTGCTACTGTCTGACTCTGATATAACCACAATATGTAATGCTATATTTTTGTTACAAGTGTTGGCTGTAAATACACTAAGAAAATGGAACACTACAAATAACGCTGCCCTTTTATAGTGTCAGTATACAGATTTAAGGATATTGCTTTTCAAAATATGTGTTTGGTATGTGTGGATATTATGATTCAAAATAAACCTCTAAATCAGCAGTGACCAACACCTCTACAACCAACACCTCTACAACCAACACCTCTACAACCAACACTTCTACAACCACCAGTGCACCTACAACCATCTCTACAAAAAACACAACTTTAGCAAATACAACTTCAACTACCACAACTACTGCAAAGACAACTTCAGCAAACACAACTTCAGCAAACTCAATCCCAACCACGTCCACAAATGACTCAACCACAAACACATCTCCAGTAGCTGCAGTGTACAGCTTGGTCTTTAGCATCAACGAACCCTTTGATTCAGCACTGGCCGATAAGAACTCTCTAACGTTTGCACAAAAATCTGGATCCATCCGTAACCAGGTATGTTTTCATGATAGTGAAAAGTATAATCTGTTTAAAAGTTTCAAAACAAAATTATTATCTTGACATCTAAATATTTCTACTGTTATTGAACATAATGTGAAGAACCCATAATGGTATAAATGGTAGCATTCTGTCAATAGGTTAGACATACTGGTCATGTACGATTCTTCTATCATCTTTATATGAATACTGTGAAAAATAAGTACATTTTCCATGCAGTGGGGCAAGTGTCTGCATATGAACATTTATATGTCTCTGTATATTTCTCACTCGTTAACTTTAACTATATCCAGGTCTAATAGTGACTAAAACAAAATGCCTGTGTAAATGAGATCATTGTTTATATCTGTTATTTTTTCAGCTTGAAGCATTTTACAGAGCAATCTTCCCAAACTTTATCAGGGCAAACATTCTTGGTTTCAGGTAATATCTGAAAATCTTGCTCTGAATGTATTTTTCTCTTTACTTTTGATGATCCAGAACTTGATCCTATTTTTAACTGTGGTTGTGTTTTAGCAATGGTTCAATTGTGACAAATTCCAGCCTTGAATTTAGTGACAACGGCACCATCCCAACTGATTCTACAATAACCTCCACCCTCGTTAATGCAACTACCAACTCAAGCTTGAAAATTGTTCCAAATTCTATAAGTGTCAGCCTGGTTATTGGTCAGTATAAAATTTTAATGATATTGCATTTAATAAATGATCAGAACAAGTGATGTATATTCTAACTGCAATTTTACCTCAAACAGTAAGCAAAAACACCTCTACAACCACCAACTCTACAACCACTAACTCTACAACCAACAACTCTACAACCAACAACTCTACAACCAACAACTCTACAACCACCAGCACACCTACAACCACCAGCACACCTACAACCACCAGCACACCTACAACCATCTCTACAACAATCATACCTCCAACACCACAAAATCCAACTGCTTTCAATTTGGCCTTCAGCATAACTGAAACCTTTGATCTGGCACTGGCCAATACCAGCTCCTCACAGTTTGCAAAAAAATCTACATATATCTGTAATCAGGTAAGTTTTATTGATCATGCTTCCATTTACAATTTAATAGATTTTGACACTTGAACAATTTTGGTGCCATATTAGAAAACCTGAAAAACACATAATGGCTCAAATGTTGGCTCTCGTTAGAAGGGATATAGTAAGTCTAGTCTTTGCACTTTTCTCATTTTTTAGTTCTGTTTTATTCCTTGATATGAGTACTGCACAATCAGACTCAATTTTCACGTCATGGGGCATGTATGAATTTAAACATTTTTATGTTTTAATATATTAATGATTCACCACCTTTAACTCATTGGGTACTGAATGTGACAGACTAGTTTATCAGTGTGTTTGATACGGCTGCTGATACTCAACTGATTCATTTCTAATTTCTTTCAGGTTGAACCATTGTTCAAGAAAGCATTTAAAAACTTCATTCTCATGCAAATTATGAAGTTTAGGTGAGAAAGAAAATATGGTTCTGAATATTTATTTCTCCTTTTTTTTTCTTTATTGATTTATGATTCTTTGTTGAACTTCTATCTCTATGTTCGTTCTCTTTCAGGAATGGTTCTACTATTACAGAAAGTAACCTTTATATGGATTCTAGTGGCCCAGATGTTACTCTAACCCAAGTGAAAGACGTCTTTCTCAGTGGACTCACAGACTTGAACTTTTCGGTTAATCCAGCCTCCATCATGGTCAAACAGATTGGTCAGTATAGACTTATTAAGTAAATAATTAGATATACATATATATTTATATGCATTTAATTGTACACACTTGTTTATATTTTGCAGGTAATTCAGTTGCACCAGTGATTGCCAGCTCAGTCTCCATGATGTGGATGTCTCTTCTAACACTTCTACTTTCATTGGCCGTCTAGCTCTAGAACTGATTACAATAAATGAATAGAGTGCATTTTTATTTAACAATCTGACATATTCTACTGAAGGAAATAAAAACAGACTGTTTTTTTTACAGTGCAAACAATAATATAAAAGTTTGCTTTATTGAGAAATATTTAAGATAAATGGAATATGATAGAATACGTTTCAATCTTGAAATGTATATAGAATAAGAAATACAAATAGGTCTAATTGCTTAAACTGGGGATTTAATGAAGGGGATTTAGCTGAAAATTTCTCAACATATGAACACAGTCTTTACAATGATTTTTGTCTTTCATTTATTACATTTATTGCAACATTCTTAAAAAAAAAAACGTGTAGTTAACAGTATATGTATATAATTGTTATACACTCATATGTAAACCTACATATAACTTCTGTAATTCAATGTACAAATGTTATAAATATCATATCAAATAAAGCTTGACATTTGGCTTCACAGAACCAACATACAGTACTGTTCTTCATAAACTTCTTCTATGCAAAACACTTTAGCATCTCTGTGGTTTACAATTTCTGTCAGAGAAGCATAGAATATGGCAAGACTGGAGCTCCATATGGGAACAGGGTGTTGTGGATATTTGGGAATGATTTTTAATACAGTTGTCATGTAGCAACACTCTAAAGTTTATTGACACATAGGGGTTACTTCAGGTGCTTAACATAGCTAGTACCTGTACTTAGCAACACCCTGGCAACCAACTCATACTGTAGTAAAAACATAGCAAGAAGCTTTTATTGTCATTTCAACCATATATAGCTGATGCAGTACACTGTGAAATAAAACAACATTTATCCAGGACCATTGTGCTATATAAAGCTACATAAAACAATGTAGAGCTAAGGACTAAAGTCCTGGCCACAACGTGCAATGTGTGCAACAGTGCGAGACAAAAGACAGTGCAAACGGACAAAACAAAACAGACTGACCAGTGTGTATAACGTATATTATAAAATACATTGTGCAACTTGAGCAATTGTAAATATATACAAACCTGTGTAGTTACAGCAGTTTGATGAGGTATTAAACAATGAAGAACAGTGTGTGTGTGTGTGTGTGTGTGTGTGTGTGTGTGTGTGTGTGTGTGTGTGTGTGTGTGTGTGTGTGTGTGTGTGTGTTCAGTTCTGTTTGTTGAGAAGTCTGTTGGTTGAAGGAAGAAACTGTAATCTGGTTGTGATGGCCCAAATGCTATGGTACCTTTTTCCAGATGGCAGGAGGCTGAAGAGTGTGTGTGAGGGGTTTGTGATGCAGAGTGTGTGTGAGAGATGTGTGGTTTCATCCACAATGGGGTCCAGGATCCAGTTTCAGAGAGAGGTGTTCATTGTCGGGGTGTGAGTGCTTTGTCTGAACACGCAACTTTGCATTCATCCTCGGCTTCTGGTTGGAGCGTGTGGTGATGGTCTTGTAGACGGTGACGTCATCATCAGTCACCACAGTAACCAGAAACAAGCACAGAGTTCTTGCACCATTCTGTGTTGAACACACACACCACCACCGCGAGCCTTATCACACAGAGCTGAATGGCTGTGTCCGGAACTCCGTCTCTGAGCCACGTCTCTGTGAAAATAAAAACGTTTCTAAACTATCACACTGTAGTGCGTTCGACTCGGATGTAGTCCACTTTATTGTCCAGGCAGCAAACGTGAGCCAGCCGACTAGGGTTTGTTTTTAGCCAAGAATTCCCTTTTAACTTGGTATTTAACCTAGAAAAACCAACACAATGTGACCAGTATACAAAATAAAAGAAATCAAGAAGTGGAAAATACTTTTCAATGGACTTTAGCTTGTCCTTCCTTCGTGGACAACATGGAAGTAATAGATAACAAAGTCAGCAAGTTAATGAGGAAGGCCAACCACACTGGACTGAGAACTGACGTGATGCAGCTGAGGTTGAGGAACAGTCAGAACTGTCAGAATTCACCTCCAAGGTTTGACACTTACTGACACATTTTTTTTTGTTTTCCAGTGCTTCCAAAAATATATATCATATAAAAAAATAAATAAACTAATTAATTATGGATTATGTGCACACATCTTGCAATAAACACAATAAATGTAGCTGACCATCAAAATGGCCATGATGTTTTATCACATCATGTTTTGCAACTCTCTTTCAGACATGGGAGTTCCCTTTGTTTCTATATATTTCTATATATGAGGTAACCTCAATGTTTTACTTTCTATTTTGTGTATTTATTTACGCTGAAGGTAAACCCCACCTTGTACAAAAACGTCTGTATGACAAAGCGCTGTGGCTTTCAGCTTGTGCTTGGGTGGTTCTGAAACATTTGTCAGTATCACTGCGTCACCCATACTGATGGGGTTAAGCTACCTTTGTGTTTAACACAGATGCAAAGTTGTTTTTATTTGTTTTGTTTTTTTACTGTATTGAGAGTGGGACACATCAACGTCCATGTGAACATCTTCCTCATCAGTTCTAATGTCGTTAGTCTCAGACTAAGAAGACAAGCTACACTTTCATCTGACGAATGTTGCTGTCATATCGTCTATGCTCAATGTTGGTGCGTAGAAACACCTGTCATTAATGTTCTGTCATTAAACACATCAACATATAAAGTTCATATAAAGTCTTTTCTCATCTGTGGATCTCAAACCAGAATGTCTTCAGTTTACAGCAAAAAACAAATGACTTGTTCTTGCTGTTCCAATAGTTTTGGAGGGGACTCTTTTTCTCACTATATGAACATGACTAAATAAACGTAAGATTATTAAATCTATTTCCAGAGGTTTTTATTTGTCTTGTACTTTTGTAGATAAAGTTGCTTATTATTAGGAATAGATGTTTGACAAATATTTTTTTTAAGTTTAAGAATTACTTGCTTTGTTTTTATTGCATATCCAGTATGAACAAATATGGCAAGCACAAAAGGTGAGTCATCAACGAATACATGCTTTGTGTTATGCCTGAAAGTGCTTTGTGGGCATGCGTCGACAATACGATCTGAGGTCAGAAAACCAAATGTTTGTTTTATTGATGACATGATAGTCAAGAAACATTGTCTGGATCTGTTACCAGTTCTCGTGATCAAAGGATGACTTGACCACAGCCACGCCTTCATACTAGTCACGCAGGATTGATATGTGGAGAACCATGGACAAAAAAATATTCCTTGATATAGAGACAATCATGTTCTCACAGCTAAAAGTTGTCTATCCTGATATTTAGGTAAAATACTGTAATAAAGAGATCTGATAACATCTAATAACCCGGTCCTGGACACTGACAAGAACAGTATCCATGACAACAGATGAAATATGCCTCTCACATTTCACCAAAAAGCTCAATACAGACATGTGGTGTCTTTTGGTTAATTCACTCTGCCATAAATCATTAACATTTCATCTGCCAGGTCTCTGTGTGTGTGTGAATGGAATCAAATGTACAGTTATTTGATTTAAACTAGATAACTAGATTTATATGGACTTCAGTCCCAGTGTACTTATATGTTTGGGCTCTGAGATACTGTACCATGACTGATGACTGCCTCTCATCATCTCATGTCTGTAAAGTTGCATTTAAACACTGAAGAGATGATGATGACTCGTGGCTGGCAATTCTTTTTGTTTATATGAAAGAAAGTATCAGAATGTGACTATATTCTTTATTCAAATCATTGAAACAGCGCATAATAAAATATACATGTACATTCATTGACTTCATAGTTGATTTCACAGTGTAGTAAATACGATTTATAACATTATTATTCTTGTGCTGAAAATTGTTAAAAACTTTTTTTAATTCCTTAATTCATCTTCAGAAACCAGTTTACACTCAGGGTGGTGAAAACACACACACACACACACACACACACACACACACACACACACACACACACACACACACACACACACACACAAGCACATACACACAGTTTGAACTTTTACACATTTTCTATTATAACTCATGAATTTGTACAAACTAACCTATAATAATGAAATTAAGCAAATAATGTATACAGTTTCAGATGAATTTTTTTATAGATTAAAAGAGTCCTTATTATTATAAAAATTCTATTATAAAAAGCACTCTTGTTTCTGTAAAATTAGATCAGTAGCCAAGATCTAGGTCCTGAATTCATTGCACTATTCTGTCCTCTAGTGGAGTAACAGAGACTAACTCATGTATTATTTAATTCATTCATATATAAAGGTAATTTTTTTAATGTTTAAGATGCTTTTTTCATGAATAGGTTTATTATAGTGGAGTGTGGGAGGTTATATAAGACTTTATTATAGGACTCTGATGTACATCAGCCTGTGTTTAGTTTGAAATACGTACATGAATAAAACAAAAATGCAAACTACAGCAATAAACCTACTAAAGTGGCAGTTGATCAGGGAAGAACTGATTATTACAGAAATTGCTTTTGTTATTATCTGCTTAAAGAAAGATATATGTAAGGGATCTAGTGCATAAGTTGGCGAAGAAAGTAGTGAAATAAGTTAGAATTAACAAACAGAACTCAGGAGCCACTACAACACATGAAAAATCAAGGACTCAGCAAACACCACGCAAGACAACTGGTATAAATAGGGGGAACATTCAGTGGAACACAAGGAACAGGTGAGCAGAGGCTGGAATGGATTAAGGACCTTGCAGGACAAACACACGTGGACAAACAAATACAAAGACACGTGACACAAGATGTAAATGAAGCTCTCCAGAACATCCCCTGGTGTTCAGGCAAGGAATAATACAAGCCATCCATGACAAAGCACAGACTTTAGGATAGACTGATAGGCGCTCATTTATCATTCTACTTAATTAAGTACACGGCCCAAGAGTAACTACTGTATGGTGCTTCTGGATACAACATTCAAGAGTGTTTACTTGCAAATTCATTAGTACACCAACCTGGCCACAACCACCTAAACATTATTACATACTGTATAACTCAGTAATATGAGACAAGAGGTGAGACAATTGCTGTCTTATGAAAACAAGGTGGCAGGTAAGTTAGACACATAAAAAACATTAAAAAGTCTACACTCAGTAAATAGACTTTATTCAGTAAAAAGTATAAATAAAAAAAACCCAGATTTAAGAGCATTCCCTGAAATCTACCGGGTAATAATTAGGAATTTACACAGTAAGTTTGAAACTTGACAGATCGAACTCACAACCTTCCAATTGGTAGCCCAACACCTTAATCACTAGGCTACAACATGCCCACAAATCTACATATAAATTTTCTGAACAGATCAAAAAATAGTCTAAAGATCCTTTAGAATTATTTGTTATCTTGATCTGTCTTTCGGTCATCAGTGGAGATATAAACACAGAGTGGACTATATTAATAAAAGGGTTTGTGATAGTAAAAGTACACATGTTAGAAGAAGCGTTACTGTAGAAAAGAAGGCTGCACTTGGAGAGCTGCTAGATAGGCCAGCTTGTCCTAAAGATAAAAAAAAAACATTTATTTTGTTATATAGACATTCTTGTTCCTTTAGAAGTGAAATAAGATAGCAGAGCGTTCACTTACCAGCGACAACAGTGCCATTTACTAGAGGTAAGCCGGTAGAGTTACTTTCCCAGGCTGAAACCAGCGTCATTTCTATATCTGCATTGTTAGGTATCGTGTCAGCAAAGAACAACGTTGCATTTACTTTCACAGATCCTCTCCTGTTGGGAGAAAATACCATTGGCTTCATTATAAATGTTATGAATATTATTTTATATTTGTATAGTTTCAATATGAAACTAATTGTAACTCACGCGAAGCTGTTGACTCTGCAGTGGCTATAGCGGTTGTATTGTTTTTTATATATTACATCAAGCTGAATAAAGAAATAAAAATGTTTTGAGAATTGAATTTACACAGTTAAAATCTCCACAGTAGCAAAGTTAATATTTTTCACTCAACTCTACACCAACAATGAATCGTAAAGAAAAAAGTTTACCAGATCTTCAATCCATGTAGCAAGAGTTTGGAAAGCAGCTGATAAAGAATTTTCAAGGTCTGTGGTGAACGTCATATCAAGAGTGAATCTGAGAACCTCCACCAATAACACTATTTGTGTAGCAGAAGTAGTTCTAGTAGTTGTAGTAGTAGGTGTCCTTATAGTAGTAGGTTTTGTTATTGTTGTAGTAGGTGTTGTCATTGTAGTAGTAGGTGGTGTTGTTCCTGTTGTTTTGTTGGTTGTACGTATGGCTGTTGTTTTGGTTGTTGTGGTTGTTACGTTGGTTGTATTTATGGCTGGTGTTCCGGTTGTTGTGGTTGTTACGTTGGTTGTATTTATTGCTGGTGTTTCAATTGTTGTGGTTGTTACGCTGGTTGTATTTATGGCTGGTGTTTCAGTTGTTGTGGTTGTTACGTTGGCTGTATTTATTGCAGGTGTTTCAATTGTTGTGGTTGTTACGTTGGTTGTATTTATGGCTGGTGTCTCGGTTGTTGTGGTTGTTACGTTGGTTGTATTTATTGCTGGTGTTTCAATTGTTGTGGTTGTTATGCTGGTTGTATTTATGGCTGGTGTTTCAGTTGTTGTGGTTGTTACGTTGGTTGTATTTATTGCAGGTGTTTCAATTGTTGTGGTTGTTACGTTGGTTGTATTTATGGCTGGTGTCTCGGTTGTTGTGGTTGTTACGTTGGTTGTATTTATTGCTGGTGTTTCAATTGTTGTGGTTGTTATGCTGGTTGTATTTATGGCTGGTGTTTCAGTTGTTGTGGTTGTTACGTTGGTTGTATTTATTGCAGGTGTTTCAATTGTTGTGGTTGTTACGTTGGTTGTATTTATGGCTGGTGTCTCGGTTGTTGTGGTTGTTACGTTGGTTGTATTTATTGCTGGTGTTTCAATTGTTGTGGTTGTTACGTTGGTTGTATTTATGGCTGGTGTCTCGGTTGTTGTGGTTGTTACGTAGGTTGTATTTATTGCTGGTGTTTCGGTTGTTACGTTGGTTGTATTTATGGCTGGTGTTTCGGTTGTTACGTTGGTTGTATTTATGGCTGGTGTTTCGGTTGTTACGTTGGTTGTATTTATGGCTGGTGTTTCGGTTGTTGTGGTTGTTACATTGGTTGTATTTATGGCTGGCGTTTCGGTTGTTACGTTGGTTGTATTTATGGCTGGTGTTTCAGTTGTTACGTTGGTTGTATTTATGGCTGTTGTTTCGGTTGTTGTGTTTGTTACGTTGGTTGTATATATGGCTGGTGTTTCAGTTGTTGTGATTGTTACGTTGGTTGTATTTATGGCTGTTGTTCCGGTTGTTGTGGTTGTTACGTTGGTTGTATTTATGGCTGGTGTTTCAGTTGTTGTGGTTGTTACGTTGGTTGTATTTATGGCTGGTGTCTCGGTTGTTGTGGTTGTTACGTTGGTTGTATTTATGGCTGGTGTTTCGGTTGTTGTGGTTGTTACGTTGGTTGTATTTATGGCTGTTGTTTCAATTGTTGTGGTTGTTACGTTGGTTGTATTTATTGCTGGTGTTTCAGTTGTTGTGGTTGTTACGTTGGTTGTATTTATGGCTGGTGTTTCAGTTGTTGTGGTTGTTACGTTAGTTGTATTTATGGCTGGTGTTTCAGTTGTTGTGGTTGTTACGTTAGTTGTATTTATGGCTGGTGTTTCGGTTGTTACGTTGGTTGTATTTGTGGCTGGTGTTTCAGTTGTTACATTGGTTGTATTTATGGCTGGTATTTCGGTTGTTACGTTGGTTGTATTTATGGCTGGTGTTTCGGTTGTTGTGGTTGATACGTTGGTTGTATTTATGGCTGGTGTTTCAGTTGTTGTGGTTGTTACGTTGGTTGTATTTATGGCTGGTGTTTCAGTTGTTACATTGGTTGTATTTATGGCTGGTATTTCGGTTGTTACGTTGGTTGTATTTATGGCTGGTGTTTCGGTTGTTGTGGTTGATACGTTGGTTGTATTTATGGCTGGTGTTTCAGTTGTTGTGGTTGTTACGTTGGTTGTATTTATGGCTGGTGTTTCGGTTGTTACGTTGGTTGTATTTATGGCTGTTGTTTCGGTTGTTGTGGTTGATACATTGGTTGTATTTATGGCTGTTGTTTCGGTTGTTGTGGTTGATACGTTGGTTGTATTTATGGCTGGTGTTTCGGTTGTTGTGGTTGTTACATTGGCTGTATTTATGGTTGGTGTTTCGTTTGTTGTTGTGGCTGTATTTTTGGTTGTATTTATGGCTGGTGTTTCAGTTGTTGTTTTCTCTGGTACTGGAATTAATGGAACAGTTGTAGGTGATTCTTCCACAGCTGTTGTATTTTTCCCAGTTGATGTAGTTGTTATTGAAGCTGATGTAGTATCAGGCATTTTTGTGCTGTTCATTGACAGAATTGTAGGTGTAGGCGAAGGTGTTGTGGATGCAGTGGTTGCTGGTGACTGCTGCAAGACTTCTTTAAAAAAAACAAAAAACAAAAACTTGTTTTGATGCTAGTGAGCTGTAATATTTAAATATTTAAAATAGAGCGTGACCACAAACATGACACACAATGCCTATTGTGTCAATGACATTCAATTTAATTGCATAAACGGTCTCGTGTTACATATCCTGAAACTGACAAACAGAAATGCTTACCTATTACAAGATTTGGATACCAGTACCTTCTGATAATTATTTGTGATCCTTCCCTAAAAAAACAACCGAAATATAAAAACAAACAAACAAACAAACAAATAATTGTACACAGACAATTGTATAACTAACCTCTATTCTTTTTTAAATACTCTTTTTGTGCTAAAGTGTTACAGTTGTGTCACATTTGCATTGAGTTCAATGTAAAAAAAAACACACACTGCATATTTGGGCTCATTCTCTGTGTCTTTCTTTGGATTTAAGACTGAAGGTATGGTATTTTGGCTTAGATAGATTTTTAAATATAGAAATTATATAGAAGTTTTAGATATAGAAATGTAAATGGTGTGTGTCGGACTGTTTATTAATCTGTCCACTGTATTTTTCTATCTAATTTATTGAAATCTTTACGCAAACTCTATACAATCTAGTAGTCTAAAGCACTATTCGGACGGGACTAGTTTGACGTGGGGACATGGAGTAATGCAATTTTACCTCAGGACGTCTGTAATATCAATTGGCCAATTCGCACGGGACAAGACATCTCAGTAAAACTAGCAGAAGTGGGAGGGGTAACTTGCTTTACGCACCACAGTAACCTCCTTGTCGTCATGTGCATATGACGTCGCTTCCTGTTATCACGTGCGCAAACAGACAACATGGCGCCTCCATGCTTGAAAAACGCGCCAAAAACATTTGCCAAACTTTTAAACAGGAAATGACGGAATTTTACTGTACATATTTACAGCGGGTCGATTCGATTTTACCTTTTTACAGAAGGTAAAAGTCGCCGTAATCTTTACTGACATTGTCCGTAATGATTACCGAGATGGCACATTCGGACGGGACTAAAATCACAGAGAAGCTCTGGTAATAATTACTTTACCCCCCATGTCCCCACGTTAAACTAATCCCGTCCGAATAGGACTTAATTTATGTAAATGAGCAGACATGAATAAAGGAATGGGGATGAAGTAAATACTCAGCATTTGTCTCATTCCTGTTTCCTTTCACAGCCATAAAAGCAAAATCTTCATGCACATGCAAACTGTGTGTGAGTTCCAGCTGTAAACTCGACCACATGCCCTAAAAATTAATTATGTGCTTTCTGGTGATCAAAGCAACCATCAACACCAAGCTCTTCCTTCTTACCTAAATATTTTGATGTCTGTTCCATTATTCACAGCTTCCACAGATAATGAGTTCTACAGATGGAGAGAGATCCAGATGTTCGGTTACATTTCAGGGAAAAATAGCTATACTTGCCATTATTTTTATAATATATAATACAGACCATGCACGTGGAGGAAAATAATCCATATGGGTTGGTGTGATTGACACAAAGCCACGCCACCATGGATTATTTTACTATAAAGCACATGGGTCTGCTGTTTGTTGCTCACTTTATACCACAGTGACTTACCTCCACTGCAATGTTTAATGTAGTAATGAGCAACACTTCACACGTTTAAAGGGTTTATTAGTTAGATTTAATCTTCAGGATCATCTGCAAAAACTAATCAGTTCCTGTTCTCACTTGTTTATGTTACAGTAGCTTTAAACAGTTGTCCATCAGCAGTCTCTCAACTGACACTGGAGACTCACTCACTCATCTCCTACCACTTATCCGAACTTCTCGGGTCACGGGGAGCCTGTGCCTATCTCAGGATACACCCTGGATGGAGTGCCAACCCATCGCAGGGCACACACACACACACTCTCATTCACTCACACGCTACGGACAATTTTCCAGAGATGCCAATCAACCTACCATGCATGTCTTTGGACCGGGGGAGGAAACCGGAGTACCCGGAGGAAACCCCCGAGGCACGGGGAGAACATGCAAACTCCACACACACAAGGCGGAGGTGGGAATCGGACCCCCAACCTTTCTATGTTACAGAACCTTCTCAGTAATTCACTATATCATTGATTTCATGTTTTAGTTGCAAAACAACATGTTTTCTAAAAAGAGATTATTATTAGTCTTCAGATTATATATATGGAGCATCTGCAGAGAATGAGCTGTTGGTAAAACTGTTGAAACCTGCAGATGTTCTGACCAATCAGATTTGAGATGTAATCGCTCTGTAGTAGATAATAGGAAATGTATTTGGATCCGTATGAAGCAAAGACTGAACAAATCTGAAGAAATATTTTTACCAGCATGTTGACTGTATTGTTGATGGCAGTAATGTTCACATCCTGAGGATCTATACATAAGGTAGATTAAAACATATATCAATTAATGCATTAATAATCATATCATTCTGTTTTTGTCACATATTGGTATGAACATACGTTTTTACCTGGAACAACTAAGCCGCTGTCAGTCCTGCTCCAGCCGTGAACTAACGGCTGTCTGTTATCAGATGATGACCCCAGTAGTCCTAAAAGACATGAAAAATGAAAAGGAACGGTTTATTTTGTGGAAAACTTTATAACAGTGACACTGAAATAGTGGGAATAAATAAGGTGAATATTTTACCTATTAGAACTAACAGGACCAGCAAAGGTTTCATCTTCTGAGTCGCTGTAAATCAAATGTGGTCATAAAAATGTTACTGTTTCAAGCAGATTAACATTTAGACAGGATGATGTGGAAAAAATAAACACAGATACACACAAACTCACTCACATACACACACAGCAACTGAGGGTAAAGGGCCCTGCTCAGGGGCCCAGCAGTGGCAGCTTGTTGGACCTGGGGTTCGAACCCATGACCTTCCGATCAGTAGCCCAACACCTTAACCACTGAGCCCCCCCCACCACGTGCGTGCACGCACACACACACACACTCACACACACACACACAATACCTGGGGATATTTCTACTGCTCGTTTCATACATTAAATAAATATATTTTAGGATGTGTAAATGTCCAAAACAAATCCTGACATTACTACAGGACTAAAACTCCACCACTTCACCTCCTTACATTTACAGACACATCAACAACTGATGCTTTTACACACTAATCTGTAATGTACACCACATATATTTTTAAATAAAACACAGATCCTGACATAGTTTCCTGCTGAAGCAAATCTGTTTGTTTTTTTCCCAGTGAACTTTGAGAAGAATTACAATTAACTATGTAATGACATAAATCATTTCTTTATGAAAAGCTTTTACCTTGTTTGTGTCATATGCAATTCTCTTTCAGATAGATTAAATAAATTCCTATCAATTAATAATAGTTCGAGCTGCTGCGGTTGTTGGAGGATATGGAATGTAAGAGAGACACTCCCAAAACCTCTGAGTGTGACGTTCAGTACGGAGGACAGAATGGACATTATCACTAACAGCTTACAGAACTACATGTTGTACTCTGACACATTTACTGGCTTTGCAGATGAACACAAAGGGATTTTATCAAACAGTAAAGAAAGAAACTCTGACTTGAAATACCTGTTTGTTTGGTCATGAGCCATGAAACACAGTAAGTGACAGCAGTAAATGCAGTGCAGGAACATTCCTGAAATGTCAGGCAGTGAAAGGCATCTTTTCTCTGAGCTTTAACACTCAGTGTGGTGTTTTTGTGATGCATGTTTCTCTCTGTAAGGGGTCATCATTCTGACACGACATTAATACATGCATCAGCACAAGACTGAGAGATAATCTCACCTTGCTTTAGCTATATTAATAATTATTTTATGGATTTCATCTGTCTGAATTGAATTTAATGGATTTATGAAGGATTATAAACACAGAGTGGGATTATAAATCATTATAAACACAGTGTGGGATTATAAATCATTATAAACACAGAGTGGGATTATAAATCATTATGAACACTGAGAGTGTGATTATAAATCATTATAAACACTGAGTGGGATTATAAATCATTATAAACACTGATAGTGGGATTATAAATCATTATAAACACTGAGAGTGGGATTATAAATCATTATAAACACTGAGTGGGATTATAAATCATTATAAACACAGAGTGGGATTATAAATCATTATAAACACTGAGTGTGATTATAAATCATTATAAACACTGAGAGTGGGATTATAAATGATTATAAACACTGAGTGGGATTATAAATCATTATAAACACTGAGTGGGATTATAAATCATTATAAACACAAGAGAGTGGGATTATAAATCATTATAAACACAGAGTGGGATTATAAATCATTGTAAACGCCAGAGAGTGGGATTGTAAATCATTATAAACACTGAGAGTGGGATTATAAATCATTATAAACACTGAGAGTGGGATTATAAATCATTATAAACACTGAGAGTGGGATTATAAATCATTATAAACACCAGAGAGTGGGATTATAAATCATTATAAACACCAGAGAGTGGGATTATAAATCATTACTCTCCTAGATCTGGACTATATGGACATAAAGTACAGTTGTGTGAGCAGGAGAAGCTTCTCATGAAACATCTCTTGTTAAAGTTATCAGCTGTCATCAGAAACATGACTAATCTAAGATGGAGTCCTGCATACAGGTAGCATCTGATTAAACTGGCTCTGTTATCACATTTATAGGAAAAATTTAGTTTCTGAATCGGGTTTCAGGTGAAGGTGTGGAAAGTGTGGCATCCATGCGTATATATATATATATATATATATATATATATATATATATATATATATATATATATATATATATATATATGCATGATATGCATGAATATATAGAAAAATCTCTTGACTTGCTTATGATCCCTCAATCCCTGTGCTCTGTTCTGCTGTGATCTTGTCTGTGTTACTGGAGACTGCTGATCATTTGAAGCCCTCAGGTTCTCCACATGATGCCGTTCCTCCTCGACTTTTTAAAGAGGTCTTTCCTACTGCAGCTGGCCAAAGTAAAGCCAATCCTTCAAAAGATTCTAGAAACCACGAAATCCTGATCTCACGTTTGGAGCAGTGTGTGGGCATCAAGGGCATAGCAGGTGAATGGTTTAGGTCCTACCTGGACGGTCAGACTTTCTGTGTCAGTTGTGGTGACTCTGAGTCCTCCTTTGCTCCTCTCTCTTGTGAGGTCCCACGAGGCTCAGTTTTAGGCCCTCTTCTCTTCTCTTCTCTTCTCTTCTCTTCTCTTTGTATTTCTCCCACTAGGTTCAATAATCAGGAAGCATGGCATGTCTTTCCACTTCTACGAAGATGAAAGCCAGATTTATGTGCCTCTTGAAAAGAACGACACTGTCAGACCGTTACTCGAGTGTCTTGCTGATATCCAGGCCTGGATGTCTCTTAATTTTTTGAGTTTTAATGTAAAAAGACAGAGGTGATGGTTTTTGGTGGCACCACTGGGACCCCTTCGGTTGATTTGGGGGCCTTGGCCCAGTACAACAAACAAACCGTCACTAACCCAGGGGTTAAAATCGACGCTGACCTTAAGCTTGACAGTCAGATCAGGGCAGTTGTTAAATCAAGCTTTGTTAAATCAAGCACCTGGCCAAAGTAAAGCCATTTCTTTCGAGGCATCACTTTGAGACAGTAATTCATGCCTTTGTCACCACTCGGCTGGATTACTGTAACACGCTGTATGTGGGGGTCAGTGGGTCTTCTGTTGCTCATCTGCAGATGGTTCAAATCGCTGCATCACGTCTGTTAACTGGAAGGTG